>NC_056748.1:769262240-769537240 GCF_019279795.1 Protopterus annectens
ATTAATGTTTTTTTTCAAAAGGTTAAATGTGGATTGTTTACCTGCACTGACACGAATGTTATTTAAACTGTTCTATCAAACTTAACTAAGTTGTTTTACTCCTTCATTGGGGGGGGGGGGTGTTCAGTTGGTTAGGCACCGGGTTTTAGCTGAAGGAGTACTGTGCTACCTTAACAGTTGTAATTCTAAATATAATAGATCAGAGTACGATGTGGACTTCCGTAACCAACGCTTCTCATACTTTTAATTTAATTACTCACTTATATGCTGTAGTGGGACATTTCTCGACAAAAGGGGATAATAAAGCACTTAACCATTCATTCTCTCTATATCACTAACCATGGGGTGGACGCTAGATTCTTGGAACATAAGGGGACTACAAAATAAAACTAAAAAAAAACTTGCTAATGCACCTTATGTTTAAATCTCAGGCCAGTGTCTGTTTTTTGCAAGAAACACATATGCTCAAAGAGGATTGGGAGGAGGACGTTAACAGAAAATGGATAAGATTTATTATAGCAGTGGGTGACAGTTCAAATTCAAAGGGGGTGGCCATTATAATCAAAAATGAGTTTCAAGGGGTGATCACAGAACCTAAATCAGACAAAAATGGAAGATGGTGCCTTTTCACATCCATGAACCCTGACTCTGACAAACCAGTTCTTTACTTAAATCTTTATGGTCCTTGGACGCAACAACAAGATTTCATTATGGAGATCTATAACATTCTTTGCACATTCCAAAATCACCAGTATATACTAGGTGGAGACTGGAAAGCAGTTATAGACCCAACCTTGGATCGCTCAAGTAATTCGACCTCGTACAATCTCCAAGCCTCATTAGCTCTGGGGGAACTAATGTCCGATTTGAACCTTATAGATCCAATCTCATTTAGTGGCAATTTAACTAAAGATAACATTTATACATACTAATCGAAATGCTACAACACCTGGTCATGCCTGGATTTTTTCCTAATCTCAGAATCCTTAACGAATCTCAGGTTAAACTTTCATACAGAGCCCAGATTCCTATCAGATCATGTCAGAATCTCTCTAAATCTGACCTTCACAAATAGAATCCCTTCGAAACCCATCTATGGTAACTGGACGTTAAACAATAATCTACTCTTTAACAAATTCATAATCCAGGAAATCAATGACACCTTAGCAGACCTTGACACCAACCTTGAACTGTCTCAAATACCCCTAGACATCCAATGGGTGGCTTGCAAAGCAAAACTAAGCTGGACCTTAATCCAGAAGGCTTCATATTACAAAAAGGTTAACAAGGAGAAGGAAGTTAAACTGATTTCGAACCTAACTAACCTAAAAAAGAAACATAAGATAAGTCCAGACCCTGAGATAGAAATCTCGATTAAGAACACCCAAAGAGAATTACTAGAACTCCACCAACAAAACTATTCCCTCCAAGAACAAAAACTCATAGCTACCTACTCTGAATGGGCACAAATTCCATATAAGACACTAGCGAGAATAATTAATAATAAACATGGTTCTTCTAGAATCTCCAAACTATACTACCAAAATAAATTTTATAACTCAGATTCAGAAATCATAGAGTTATTCTACACCTTTACTCGGATATTTATGGTAGAAAAGGAGATAACCCTCTAAATTCTCATATGAAGAACTATCTGAATGCCATTACCTTTCCACCCCTGAATGAAAATCAAAGAACTCTCCTTTTGGCGCCTCTCGAATACCAAGAGATTTTGGATGTCATTAGCAATCTTAAACTTGGCAAATCCCCTGGTCCTGATGGTTTCACTACTAATTTCTATAAAGCTTTCAGCCGAAGAATTTCTTCTATTCTTCTAAAAGTGTTTAACTTCATTAAAAACAATGGGATAACAGACCTGCATTGGAATAATTCGAAGACAATTCTGATCTTGAAAAACAAACATGACAAAGCCAATCTCCATAACTACAAGCCCATCTCCCTAATAAATGTAGATATAAAAATGTTCTCCTCTATCCCGGCCAATAGACTTAAAAAACTCATGCCTTATTTAATATCCCCAGATCAGGCAGGTTTTATGTGTATCAGGCACACATGGGATAACACCATAACACTAGACTCCCTAATGTAAATTACAAAAAATGGCAAGAACCCGATTTATGCTTTAACACTAGATGCCTGCAAGGCATTTGACAGGGTAAATTGGGATTTTTTTTTGTTCCTATCTCACATTTTAACATACCTAAAGATTTCTCAGACACACTAAATTACTGTACAATAATTCCTCCACCTACATATATGTGACTAAAAGGATGTCTGCCCCAATTAGGATTACAAACGGAACAAGACAAGGCTGCCCATTGTCTCCCTTCCTCTTTAACATCTTCATTGAACCTTTTTTCTTATATATCTCGCAAAACACATTCCACTCAATACCCAAAGTATTAAATACTACAATAATGTTATCTGCCTTTGCTGACGATCTTAATTTATACTTTCAATATCCCAACACTGACCTGGGAAAAATCACAAATGCTATTAATAACTTCTCTAAGGTTTCAGATTATAAGGTCAACCAAAAGAAGTCACATATTTTTCCAATCAACCCTTCAAGCCATAAAAACAATTATTTCCCAGACTCCCCTTTCCAAACAACCTATCACCTTAATTATCTAGGAATTATCTTTGAGCGCAATCAAGCTTCCATGATCCAGAATAACCTCTATAGAGCATGGTCAAAAATACAAGACCTCCACAGATGGCAGCACATGAATCTTATTCTGTTATCCAAAGCTGCGATAGTGAAAATGAATGTTCTGCCCAGGCTTCTTTACCAACTTAATGCATCAAACCTTATTATTCCGAACAGTCTCTTTTCCAGAATGAACAAAAAATTAGCCAGATTTATCTGGTTTCCTAAATCAGTCAGGATATCCTACTCAAAGTTAGCTTACCCCAAGGTAAAAGGAGGCCTTAGTTTACCAGATCTCCAACTGCATTACGTGATTATATGTGCTAATAGAATTGTGACTATATCAAATTTTAACCAGGATGATCATAACACATCCCCCTCCTGGGTAAAAATCTGGCACTAACACATACTCATCAACAACATTAACCCGAAAGCTCTCCCTTTTCTTTTCTCCGTGGCTATTAGTACTTCTAAAATAAGCAATACTTCGAAACATAAGATCAGATTATTCCAAAATCTGATAAGATCCATTAATCTGGATAAAACCCTTCCTCTCCTCCAACCTCTTTATCTAAATCCGAACATTAGAATCAACAACAAATATGTCAATCTCACTGACTTCCCCCTCCTCAAGGACTATTCGGTTTGGGATCTTTTCAAACTTAAGAACAAAAGTCTCCCTGAGTTACGTCTAATTCTCAAAGTTAATAACAAATACAAGGTTATCCTTCGACAACTCAGAGAATTAATATAATCACATTTCGGCAATCTACTCACCAACTGCCAAGACATTAACAGATTGTGGGAAATTATAACTAATCGCTCGAGTTCAGAGAAAATGCTCTCCAAATCCTACAACCTCATCAGCTCTATAAAACATAACTCGGTATGCCTTTTTTCCAAGTACTGAGATAAACAGGATACCAAACTCACAGAGGAACAAAAGTAAACTGCAATCAGAAACACCATAGAATTAGCCCCTTTTAAGAAACTGTTATACACAATTAATAATCAATAATAACTCCTATTTTATACCTTCTGTTCTCAACAGATTTGACCCCAAAATTTCCCCTTCTTGCACGTGCTGTTCTTTTCCAAAGGCTGACCTCTTACATGTATTATGGTTCTGTAAATATACCCACAAACTATGGTGCTCTTTAAAAGTATGCCTAGAAAAAATGGATCTCACAAATCTACTCTCTCCCGGGAAACAGCCATACTACACATCCCCAAACTCAAGTTATCTAAACTAAAACAACATGTATTAATCACACTTTGTTCTATTGTCAAATTATACATCACTAAAAACTGGTTAGATCCTACTAAACTTTGTTGGAAGGTGTTCAAAGAGATGGCATTTAAATACATTTCCATGCAAAAGCTTATCATAAAAGGGCTCAAGAAAAAAGCTTACTACCATGAATTCTGGAAACTCCTACTTGACCAAATTTTAAGTGATTAATTAAGTTGGAGGGCCAGATTATGAGATATTTTATAATTTCATTTCCCTGGGTTAAATGGAGGTCCACTCGTGTTTTTCAAAGAATCGTTTCTTCTCTCTTATCCTATTCTAATTGCAGGGTAGCACTTTTGTAAATTTTGTAAATATAGTATTTAATTTAGTTGTTTTATGTCTTTAGGTAGTTTCATTCTTGTTTCCATTCCTGCCTTTGTATACAATGATATTTTACCTACTCATGGAAACTATTGTAATGGTTTTAGAATCTGCAAAATATCAATAAAAAGTTATTTGAAAAAAAAAATCAACTTTTACACCATTAGCTTGGTACTTATATATCTTTAAATGGGTAGCTTACTTTAAACAGTGTACTTTTGAAAATCTGGTACCGAAGGGTTTGAGGAATAATTTTACACCCTCAGGTATAATTACTGACAACGCTTTCCTTACTGACTTAAAAGGTCTGTTTCAAAAACAAGGACTTGACCTTTTAGAGTTGATTATTAAATATTATTCTGCACATATTGACATCTTGAGTACAGAAATTAATCAAATAGATGAGGAAATCAGAATGTATGTTTATTTTGAAAAATTTAAGTTTGATTATGAACGTATTTTTTCAAGCATTGACACTTACATGGCTAAATTGAAAAATCAAAAGACAAAGAAGCTGTTTAGGGATAGACATGTTTATTCGTCTAATACAGCTTATCCTAAACTAGCAAACTTTGTTACTCATGAAGAGGTTCTGGGTTCTGGGCATAACAAGGGCCCAGGGATGGACATACAAGATTTGGAAGAGGGGGAAACCACAAACAATACTAGTAATTGGAATGTAGTTAGAAGAAGCAATAGGAATAAGAACAAAGTAAGTGGGCATGAGACCCAACCCATAAATGCTACTAATTCGAACAATGATAATCAGCATTTTTTAGGGAAAGCACCCAATCAAGATCAGGGGAGGAAAAAGAACAAGAAATGGAAGAATTAGATGCTGAAACACAATTCTTTGAGGCTTCTAACTATCCGAGTATTGTTAAAAATAGGAAAGGGGATTTCACTATCTATAATTTTTCATCACTGACTCTAGAACCAGAGTTAGTTGAGTTGCTTTCACTAGGTTATAATTTTGTACCATCAAAACACTTTGATGTCATTAAAGTGCTTATTGACCTTAAGTGCTTTGTTAGGAAACTTAATTTAAAACTTTTGTTTAATAATTCTAACAAAGAAGATAGAACTGTATTAAAGCTCCCAAGCACTTTTAACCCCCCTTTGCACGTAGGCTTACGTATTTTTGAAAATGCCTGCGAACTAGATATTAGACATCTAGATAAAACAAAAGGGGCTACGAAAAGCACTTTTAACATCACAAAGGACCAGTTGCAGGCCCTTAACCAACTTAAAGAAACCTCTGTCAGGGTTATGAAACCAGACAAGGGAGGGGGCCTAGTTGTCTTTGAACATTTGTTTTATAACGAAAAAATGTCATTGGTCTTGGATACACCTGCTTATGATCACTCATCCCTCAATGAAATGAACATAAATATTCATAGGATTAAAGGTTATTATAGGGACCTTTTTATTGAAGGTAGAATAAACCATGAGACTTATGAATATATTAACATCACTCAATCTAGGACGCCCGTTATGTTTGGTATACCCAAGATTCATAAGAATCTTGGGGATCCGCCTATAAGGGCATTGGTTGATGGAAGGTCCTCTATTTCCTACCCATCAGCAAAGTATATAGATTTCTTATTGAACAAATACTTGCAGTACATTCCAAGTATTTGTAAAGATTCATGGAGCTTTTTAGGAAGTATTAATAACATTGGATTTGACAGTGAGTACAACTTTTTGACAGTTGACGTAGTCGATCTGTACACTTCAATACCACATTTGGAGGCTATTGAGTGGTTGGAGTTGTTACTGTCTGAACTAAAAGCTCCAAGGGATGAGATCAATAACATTATAGAACTTTTAGACATAGTTCTGTCTTCTAACTTTTTTGTTTTTGGGAATGACTACTATATCCAGAAACAGGGCGTTGCCATGGGCTCCCCATGTGGTGCCATAGTAGCCAACTTGTTTATGGCACATTGGGAGAGGAAATTTGTTTTGAACCATCCACCATGGAAAGAAAAAATATGTCATTATACCAGATTCCTTGATGACATTTTTATTTTGTTCAAGGGCAATGAAGATGAGGCACGGTCATTGATTGATTATTTCAATAACACCACATCATTCCTCAGGTTTACTTCCAAATTTGATACTTGTGAGATAGATTACTTGGATGTGAAATTGAAAAAGGATATAAGTAATCTTAGATTTACTTCATCCATTTATCGTAAGGATACTTACATTAACTCATTCTTACACTACACAAGTGCCCACCCATACAAACTAAAAAAAGCAATTATCAAAGGACAACTAGTTAGGGCTGTTAGAATGTGTAGTGAACTTGAAGAATTTGAGAAAGAATGTACTGTCCTTACTGATTTTTTCTTGGACAGAGGTTATCCACCTTCAGTTATTGAAGAAATAACATTAGAAGTTTCTAATAAAAGAAGGTATGGGATTATCTGTCCCATAATATATGACCAAGGAATTGCAAACTCAAGTGAACAAGGCACTATAATGGAGGTTACAGATACAGGATTTAGTCCTGTTACTATTACAGAGGAATCTAGAAGTGATTTTTCCCTTTCATTTTCCACTGTTTTTAATCTGAATTCAAAAGAAATATCTGATATTGTCTTCAAGAATTGGTATTTTATTACTAACAATTCGTTGTTAGTTGAGAAACTTGGTGTTAAACCAATGATTACTTTTAGGAGAGGTAATAATATTAAAGAATTATTACAAACAAATGCACCAAGTCAAGCTCTCCAAAAAACAAAAGGCTGTTTTACTTGTGGGTCCTGCAACTGGTGCCATGTTTTGCGAACTGGTAGTTCATTTAGTATTGGTCGCAACAAATACTGGATAAATTGTAGAATAAATTGTGACACAAAATCTGTTATATATGTTGCTCTCTGTGTATGTTGTCCGGCATTTTATGTCGGAAAAACTGATAGAAAATTCAGAGAGCGCATATATCAACACATATATGCCATTAGGAATAAAAACAGTGAGAACGCACTTGCTAAACATGTGGAATCTAATCATGGGCATAGTTTTGTGTTTATGGGTATTGACTGTAAACAGAAGTCTATCAGGGGAGGACCTATTTCTTTATTATTAGAAATTTTAGAACTACAATGGCAGCTTAAGTTAGATGCCTTTAATAGGCCAGGCTTAAACGAAAGTTGCAATATAGCCCCTGTGTTGAAATACAGATCTTACCTATGCTGATTCATTATAATTATATTTATTATAATTATACTTACAATATTAATTTGCTCACAAATGTGACCTAATCAGATTTATTCTGTCTAGTATAGATCAAATGAAATTGTTTAATATGCAGTACAATGTTTTTGCACATAATATGGTTATTAGGGTTACATACACATATGTGTTATTTATTTATTTATTATTTATTTTTTATATATGTGTTTCACATTAATGTGCATACAGTTATACATACATGTACATACATATACTTTTATTTCTATACACACATATGTATATGTTTATGTGCGCATATATATATATGTACATATGCATACGTGTATTATTGTACTTTAAATGCATTTATTTTTAATGTATTTATTTTTATTGGAAGGGTAGGAAATTCTACAGATGGTTGTTTAAAATGTTTTTAATAAATATTGGTTTGTATATATGTATTTATTCAAAGGAAGTGATGTATTACGTACAACAGCTGATTTTCAACAAGGCTGCCTGTAGTATAAAAACTGGTTGGCGCCTTTTTTGTGTTTTTAGCCTCTGAGGAAGCTACATTTATGTAGTAGCGAAAACGCTATTTATTTTTTGCTTCAATAAAACTGCGTTAAGGCTTTTTGACTATACTGGTGGTTGAGCACTCTCTTTCTGTATTTCCAAAGTTTGTTTTTATCAGTTTTTTATTCTGCCTTTGTATACAATGATATTTTACCTACTCATGGAAACTATTGTAATGGTTTTAGAATCTGCAAAATATCAATAAAAAGTTATTTGAAAAAAAAAATCAACTTTTACACCATTAGCTTGGTACTTATATATCTTTAAATGGGTGGATTTGTCATTAAGCATAGCATGCATTCGTCTAGCATAGCATAACATAATCTATACGATCTAAAACAACAACACCACCACCTTTGTCTGCAGGTCTTATTTCCAGTGAATCAGATTCTCGCAAAGCTTTAAGAGATAAATTCTCATCACATGTCAAGTTATAATACGAACATTTAAAATCATAAGGCAAAGTCTGCCGCAATTCATTCTCACAAAAAGTTAAAAAAATATTCAATACAGGGTGTATGTCCAGTATGAAGGAACTAGGTTTCTTAAACCCTGACACATAATTCCTGTCCTGTTCAGGATAAAGCTGTTTCAATGAAGTATTCCTAGTGAACATTTTCAAGTCTAAAATGGTGTCAATAAGATCTGGTTTCATGGCTGGAATAAACGACAAACCTTTATTCAAAACATTCACTTAGAGGTTAAGTTACAAGATGAAAAATTAAAGATTAAGTTATTATGTTTCGTCTCTTGAAATCTACCTGACTCTGCGTTTGGCTCTGATAAGGTCTCTTCAACAAATGGATCCTGGATCTGCCTCTCTTCTGTCTCTCTCTGATAGGCCTTAGAGATAGTATATATATATATATATATATATATATATATATATATATATATATATATATATATATATATATATATATATATATATATATATATATATATATATATATATAGATAGATAGATAGAGATAGAGATAGATAGAGATAGAGGCCTTAGAAAGTACCTTAGAGAAACATTTTTCTGGCCAGTTGAGGCTAACAGCAGAGATGCAGCACATGCTGTAGAAGTACTGACAGTAGCTCCCAACACATCATTAGACTTAGCTTGAACTCCCATAAACTACTGTTATCCACAGAAACAGCATTTATCTGCAGATCTCTCTTTTCCTTCGGTCTCACAGTCTGTGGCTTCAAAGAAGCTGTACTTGTTGAAGACAACAAAGTTGCAGAAGGAGTAGTATTCTCAGTTAAATGTATCTTATAATAGGTAGCATTTCCTGTAACATATGTATCTGTTTCCTTCTGGGTGTTGTTACAATCACATTCTCTCCTTGCTGCACTCTCAGGGTATGTGTCTCTCCTTGGTTTAGGCCATGAACACACATGGCCTTTAGAAAAATCAAGTAAATCACACTGTAAGTTCTTCTTTTTAGCTAACTGCAGTCTTTGCTCATAAGCAGAAATATTATCATAAAACAGATCTAGTTGATTCTTGAACACATCAGAAGTAAACAATTGGCAAGTCATTCTGTAGCCCTTTAATCTCTGCTAGCAAAGTCTCTTCTTCTGACTTAAAGAACTCAAGTACCATGTGCATATAATCAAAGCTCAAGTTAATATTCAATGACTGCCATCTCCTTAACAGCTCAGGATAAGCTGTTCCATAGGTAGACATAGTCAATACTCGCAGACCATGAAGGCATCACTTTATAAAATAAAGCAGCTTCAAAATGCAAGCGTTGCCAATGCAGCCTTTTGAATTTATAGAGTTTACTTTCAAGCTGCTTAAAAGTAGCAGAAAAATTGCCCACCTGTTCATTGTCATTCATACAGTCATTAGCCAAAGCATCACTAGGAATATAAAGCAAGGGATTCTTGCTCACATGTAACACACGCAGAAACCGATTCCCATTTAATCCATCATGCTGCAGTTCATTATTAATGGTGTATCCAAGCTCTATATCAACCCCCTCCGCCATGTTATAAGAGCTCACACAAGCAAAATGAAACAGTAAAAAACAGACAGAGCTCACAGGTAAGGGTCTATATCACAATGTCAGACTTACAAAAGTTTGATCGCTGTAATATCGAACGCAACTGTCCAAAACCCAACAAAACCAAAAGCACAGAACAGAGATTTTTTTTCCCAGGGAAAAAAATCGCTGTTCCATGACAAAAAAAAAAAAAAAACCTTAACCCCACACCCCCCCTTCTTAAATATACCAACTCTGAGATCGCACCACAGTGGAGGAAATAGCAAAGCCCAGAAAATGGCACACTGATTTTTTTTTCCCTGGGAAAAAAAAAGTTGATGTGGCGTGGCTTCACTATTTTCCACTTTCGGAATTTAGGGTTCAATATTACAATGTTCAAACTTGTTTTAGTTCAACACTGTAATATAGACCCCACAGGTAAAGGTAAAGCTGATATTAAGGACTAGGAAGCTGCCTCATTAGTTTTAATATTTTATTGAA
Organism: Protopterus annectens; assembly: GCF_019279795.1. Taxonomy (NCBI): domain Eukaryota; kingdom Metazoa; phylum Chordata; order Ceratodontiformes; family Protopteridae; genus Protopterus; species Protopterus annectens. The sequence continues at coordinate 769,272,760 of NC_056748.1, forward strand.
TATCTTTTATATTTAAATGTTTTATGTTTTGTGAGATGATAGGTTTTTTAAGTTTTTATTACTGGACTTTATAGTATTGTATGTTTAAGAGGGTATGTTGTTTTATGTGAATGCTGATTCCTTAATGCTTTCTGACATCACTGTTTGACTTTTTAAATAGTTTTTTGGCATTTTTTATCAATGGTCTGATGAAGCTACAGTTGTAGTGAAAGTACTTACCTCATTAGACTTTATTTTTTTGCATCCCTTCGTGTGGTGGTTGGATTGTTCTACTGCTTACAGACCTGGTTGTTGGCCTGTTCCCTGCCAAGTGTCACCAGGAATGCCAGGTTCTTACTTTTGATGGAATGAATGGGCCAGTTGAATTAAGGTAGTGATACCATCAGGCAGATCTGCTGAGGATTGAGAAAGATAGGCAGAATTTTCCAGTGAAAATTAATCGAGAAATCATATGAGTGATACCTAAGATAACAGAGGAAGTTTTAGAGGTTTGGATGTTTATATCCACCTCACTTAAAATGTAGATCAAAGTGTTATCGATCATCCTTGCATGAAGAATGGAGAAGGTATTCCCCCTTCTAGATGCACAAGATCAAAATAATTGTGTCCGTTGTTGGTAAATTATGGATAATTAGTGTTTAGCAGCATTAGTGTTTAGCAGCATTCAAGGGCTAGAAAACCCAGATGTTGAGTTAGTTTTTTTTTTTTGGATATGAAGAAATCCTTTGATTCAATACCCTGGAAGTATATATTTGGGGTCTAAGGAAAAGAGATTTTAGAGAAAAAAATTGGGGTTAGGTCTACGTTCTGTATTCTAGCAAAGACTTTAAAAGTTTCCATGAACAGTGGTCTATCAGTGATGAGAACAATTGAGAGAGACTTCTCTTTCTCTTGGACTTTTCATCCCGCTGATGGAAGAACTGGTGGGAAGGGTAAGATGCTGTCTTGCAGAGTTAGAAAAGGCAAACTGTAGATGTGTGGCCAGCACTACAACTTTATTCATCCCCTAACTTCAGTCATAAAGCAAAGCAGAAATGTGACTGCTTGAGTCAGAAAAGTACTATAATGCTTAATGCTACTCTTTTAAAAATACTTATCTCGCTGTAAAGTGCAATACAGAATGGCATAGCTCCACTCATGATTCCCCTCTCCCAACACACACTCTCACATACACAAATACACACAACAATAACAGCAACAGGGATCTCAGAGAAGAATTTGCCTACACTCAACAGCACGATGTTGCTAAACATCGGTGTTCCATCTTTTTCATTTAAACAGTGAAGTAATAAATATTAGTCTCCACAGATATTAACAACATCCACTCAAAGTCATTATGTTGCTAACAATGTCTGGGTCCCATTTTCTAACAGATGTTGTGACGTTCCCACTCTGGGCCAGTAATCACGGAGCCTGAATCCTCACCACTGACACTGGAGAGGGACATTCACTTAAGAGTACACAGGGAACAAACTCAGCCCGGGGTCTGGGTTTTTCTCTCTGTCTCTCACCAGGTCTGCAATAAGGCTCCCCACTGGCACTGCTGAGAGTTAAGTCCTCAGCTAAGTGTCCAAGCCAAATCCTCCAGCAACCTCTCTGTCACACCAATGCTTCATGTCCCTACTGAAAGTACACACACACACACACATACACACACACACACACCTGGGGTAGGGTGGAACAGTACTACCCTGAACCACAGACAATTGCAAATCTCTAACTATACTGACCCCAGCATCACAAACCAGTGGAGAAAAAGAGAAACTTCCTTACCTCACTATTTGCTGATCTCAATGTAAAACAAAATACTACCTGTCCTTCTTTCAACCAAAGTCACAGTTCAACCTAATAAATGAGATTTAATATATATATATATATATATATATATATATATATATATATATATATCACTGCCTGGGATTGACTGGAAAATATTTGTATTGCCTCCTGTCAGTTTCAGTTTTCATAATCCGCCCTACTTAAAACAATTGAATTGTCCTCCTATACAGAGAGAGAGATCAAGATGACTGTAAATTGCATGGAAGTTCAGTCCAGACTTAAACTACAGATTTGGCTGAGGCACACAGCTAAGTATGTAAACAAGATGTCTGCATTCCATTTTCAACTGGGAGAAGGTGAAACACTATGAACTGTCAGAACCTTATCAAGTACGGATAGTAGGTGGTCAGAAAACCATGCACAAGATGAGGGCAATTTCTAGCATCAAGGAAGGCCACTGGTGTCTAGGGAGATAATGGAACAGAGGCTAGAGTTATCAAATTGTGTGTAGTTAACAGAGGAATACGTTTAAAGGAGAAGTACAAACAAGCGAGTCCTGGGACAGCAAAATCTGATCTATCTGAGCCACAGATTGATGAGGTGAAAAAGATACAGTTGTGTAAGTTGCACCTACCATAAAAGTAGTTGTTCAAATCCCACACTGCTGTAGTAGTCTTTGGCTATTTGGGTTGTATGCTGACAGGATACAACTGGCCAGTTTTCAAAAAGCCCTCCCACACCTGCACTCTGACTGCTGAGTGGCTAGCCCCCTGGAAGGAAATCAGCAGCCACAGTGCAGACTACTTCAGGACTTTCTTGCCCAAACAAAAAGAGAAAGCTTTACAGATCTAAACATATAACTTTGTATCCCAACTACCAATATTCAGTCGAAGGGGGAATGGAGGGTGGGAGTGATTACTGCAGCACTGAAAAATTCGAACATCTGCTGTTATAGTATGTGCCACTTATACAAATGTAATATGTTCATCTGCCTCACTGCTGCAGTAGCCTTTGTCCAATTGGGTTAAATACCAAAGCTTCCAAGTGGAAGAAGGATAAGGGTCCAGGAGCCCCTTGAGAATGGTCCTAGCAAAGCCAGTCTTGGACCTGGAAAGGGAATATTTGTAAAAGTATGAACAGAGGATCATGTATTTGCCTATATAACACTTCTACAATCCACCACTTTCCCATAATCCATCAAAGAAAACAAGATGCCAGTAGAATGTGCCTTAATCCTGCCTAGAAATGTTTTACCATGGTAGGAATAACAAGTAAAGATATAATAAGGAACAACCAACTAGAATTGTATGGAATGACACAGATTGTCCTTTTCCAGTCCTATACTGGAATTCTTCAGGTATATATTTCCTTAAAGACTTAGTAATAATAAGGTAATACTTGAGATGTAAAACCATGACCAACGTATACAGAATTCTGAAAGAAATGAGGATAGATGGCTAGATTCAAGTTATACTCTAAAAGTAGTAAGGGCATATAGAGGGAATTATTTTACAGATAACCCTATATGCTTGGAAAAGCAGAAGGGTTAACCCACCATGAATGGACTATCTTGCAGATGTCAGAGCAATAAACCAGTGAGTCTACCAAAAACTTAACTAAAAACAGAATACCTGGTTCAAACATAGAAATCACTTTCTCAACAAAACGTAAAGCTTCCAATTAAGTGTTATTTGAATAACATTTTAAATTACACACACACGTATATAAAACCAATAGTCTTTGTAGAACAGCTTGAGCAAAGTCTGAAATAAAGAGGATGATCTACAGGCATACATGCTTAAATGGATGATAAATATCCTTACTAAAACATTAAACAGGCCATAGGAGAGTAACTTATGCAAATGTTTGAGAAATGGAGGCAATAATCTTGGCTATGGCCCTGTATATAGGTGAGGCACCAACTAGAAAATATTCTCCACTGGTTAAAGTAAGATTTCCTATTAGTAGGATTTCTTGCCTCCTTTAGTACCTGGTGCACATCCTCATGAAAATAGTGCCTAAAAGTTATTAGAATTAAATCATCCGGACAGTTAGCTGAAGTTGTTTGAGACTGGGCTCTATCAAACTCACCCTATCTTGTGTGAGTAGATCCAATATGTGATTGCCCCTGGCGAGTTCCATAAATGGGGAGAACCTATGTTGCCTGGTCAAGGAAGGAGCCACTACAAAAATGCTGGCATTATCATTCTGAAGTTGTGGTCTTTCCCTTTTTCTGAAAGGATTCCTGTTTTTATTGTTCCCCTCCTGCCATCTATTTTTTATTCCATATCTGCAGGAACATGGCAAGAATTGATTGTTTTGTCATTTGAAGAAGAAAAAAAAAGAAAAAAAAAAGAAAAAAAAAGCAGAGGGCTTGTAAGCTTTATAATGTGGCGTAGGACAAATTGTAGTAACTCCCTGACTTAATTTTAATCTGTAATCAAATTCTTTGAGAACCCGAGTAGCAACAGAGCCAAACAAAATGATTTTGTCTAATGTAGAGTTGAAAATTTCAGACTTTAACTCAGTAGAAAACTTTGCAGTACATACCCAGGTGTGACGACCTACCACTGGACTAGTAATCAATGAGCTTCAATCCTCATCACGGGTACCAGTGGGGGATGTTCAGTGAGAGGTTAAACAGGTACACATACAGTATTTCCAGATGCAGCTCCCTGCATCAAGTGCAATTTTCTTTAAGAGCACACAGAGACTACAGTCATTCTGGGGCTGGTTTCCCCCTCTTCCTTCAGATCCCCAGTAAGACTCCCCACTGGCACAGCTATGGAGTTGAGATCTCAGCTGAGTGACCAGGCCAACACCTCCAGCACCCTCTCTGTCCAACCAGTGCTTTGTGTCCCTGCCCATGTAGCTGACAAACACACTCTTTGAGGTTTGATTTACATACATATACACACACCCACACACACACACACACACACACACACACACACAAACACCTGAGAAAGGCTGGCACAGATTTACTAGCTATGCCCCTTCTGTCCAGACTATAAGGTAGTCACCACTGCCACCAGTCTCTCCTTTTCAGCTACTTTAGAGGCCTTTACAAATGATGTTCAATTTTACTGTGTAATATCAATACTAATACAAATGGTAGTTTGACCAAGAGCAAGGCTATTAGGAGTAGCCTACACAGTGTCACCAAATAAATATGCATGTACTCTCACAACTTAAATATCTCTATACAGATCAGCCACAATGAAAGGTTTAAATATATTCAATAATAAATAATAAAAGAACAAGACAATACTAAATACATATTCACAGTGACATCAGAGTTCAAAACCACAAGAAATATTTAAAATAACATTGGAGTACAGGCTCACACAAATAAAGAAAAACAAAATCTAAACTGAGCTTTACTATATTCCTGACCCTATCTAAGAGAGTTACTATACCCTAATAACTTACTTAGAGAAAGACAGATGATGTGGTGAATGGTTCCTGTTGTTGTCCTCAGGTCGAAGACAGAATGCAGAATGCCCTGTCTCTCTGAGAAACTTCTCAAAATAATATCTAGATTATTACTTCTGGGATAGCTTGCAGAATGACATCATTTTTGGTCATCTGACTTCTAGTTCCCAAGCAAAACCCCCATTGCTGGCAGCTGGTAGCATTTAACATCTACCTGTAAAAATACATAGATAAGGGCTATTGCTCAAATCTTTGGCAGGTGCTGAAAGTCATAAAAATTGCATTCCTTTATGCTTCCAAAGTAGCAATTAGCTTACCCAAAAAACAACACAGAAAGCTTCCTAGTATAGATTTTGTGTCTCTAGCTGCACTAAAACATGAGAGATAGCCTCTTTATGGCCTAATCTATAAAGTGATTTAATTTCAAACATGTTTTAAAGTTTGTTGTGCCTGAGGTAAACCCTCCAGTTTCCTCTGTTAACATATACATTTAAACAGTTAGAATAAAGCATGTACATTTCTGTTCTCTTCCAGTAGGGCACACTATGGATACATTTTAAGCACAAGCACTTTACAAATATATTTTCAACACAAATATCTGTACAGAGCAGGTTGATATACACATGACATACAGTTCTAATACATTTGTAACACAATGCATCTTATATAAATTAGTTTGATATTCACAAATGACATATAATGATTTACAAAATTCCAGCTAGCTATGCTGACAGTACCTCCTTTCGTCACACCAGGCATACCTTCTCAAAAGAGTAACAGTAGTAATGGCCACATGCACTTTTCAAAGCATGTTTAGACACCTGAGATAGGATAGAAATTGTAGGATACAGGCAGGTCCTATATTCTGAAGGAAGTGTAGCTGAACAATCCCACAAGCTGTCAACATCTGACAGAATAAACTGGAAGGAAATTCTCTTATGAAATCTGTCTAGTACCTTACCTTCCCATCTGTAGTGGAAACATTGGTATTAATATGTGTTGTTCCGATGTTTTTTGGGACTGAAGGCTGAGAATCAAGGTTATTTCAGGTAGCATTTAGCATATCCTCCAAGGCTGGCATAATAGGAGGAATGAGTACAGCATGAGGTAAATCAACTTGCAGAATATCATAATATCCCCACTTGCTCCCAAAAACATGCATCATTTATCATGGAACTAGTCTTAGAAAAGAAAAACATCCTCTAATGGAATTGGAGAGGGCAAACTCTTCCTTTTAATCATAGTTTTGGGCTTCAGAATCAGACACAGAAAAAGGCCTCTTCTTTGTTTATGGCTGCAATAAACACCTGACTAAGGTAAGAAAATCATTCTTATGAACAGACAAAATGTCTTTGGCTCATTTTTCTAGGGATATCCCTGGAAGGAGATAGATTGACTGAGAGATGGCCCTTCATCCCAAGCAGGAGGTCTCTTTCTCAGTCACTTCTGAGAACATCCTGGAAAAAAAAAAAACCCAAACAAGGTAATTCTCCCATGCCTGGACTGGACACTAGAACAGCTGCAGAAAATGTGGCTAACCCTTGGTCCATTGTTGCAGACGGGACTATATTTATCATATAAATTGGTCTTTTTAACCAAATACCAAAGTTAAAATTATCTTTGTTATTTGCTAGACAGGTATCTTCACTGTGAAAAGAAGTTGTACTTGCCTCTGGTCTAGGGACCTGTCCTAGTGGAATAGAAAGGGATGCAGTAGAACTTACATCACCACCTGTTCTTGAGCAAATACTGTCCACCCTTTGTAAAAGTTGTTGCACTAGTTGTGTTAAGAGACCAACATTGGAATTCAGATGCTCCAAAGTTAAGAGAGAAATTGGAATATTTTCTGTAGTTTTGAAGGGTACACTGATATTTTGGGAGCTGTCCCATGGATTATATTCAAGAAAGGAAGGACGATCAAACAATATCTTGAAGCAACACCTAAGTTTATGAGTCACAACAGAAAAGCAGGTGCATACAGATGTGGCATTTGTAAACAATGCAACTTTATAAAGATAGCTGATGAGATAAAAATCAGCAATGTTTGGATTAGACCGCCCTTTCATTGTGACTGCAATACTACAGGTTTAGTTTATGTTGCCCTATGTAATGGCTTTTATATTGGCAAGACCCAGAGAAAACTTTGTGAGCATATATATGAACATATCTTAGACATCTAGAAAAATAATGCCAATAATTTACTGGTGAAACATGTAGCTAGATTCCCTGATCATAGTTTTTTGTTTATGGGCACTGACATGAAAAGAGAGGACCCCCTGAGGTGGTACATGGAAACTTTTATTAGAATATAAAGAGCTTGTTTGGCAAGTGAAACTAAATACATACACTACCCCTGAGTTGAATGAGAATGTTTCACTGAGGTGCATATTGAAACTTAAGTCTTTAGAAGTTTGAATAATGTTATATTGATAAAAAACATTTGGCATTTTAGCATTTTTTGCAATATATTTTAAATTTATTTAGTTTAAATATGCTTGATTTTTTTTATTAATGATGCTGCACTATGTTAAATGAACTGTTACTTTAAATGAATTGTGTTTTAAATGAATGATGACTAATTGTTGATACCAGATTGAGTGTTTTTAACATGTGACATTTTTGAATTTTTTAATGGGTATAAGACATTGGTAACATTTTTAATCATAGTTTCTGATGAAGTCACTGTTACAAGCCTGACGAATGAGCTTAAACTTTCTTATTAAAGGAACTGTTAAAATGATTAGTTGGTAGATTGTTTTTTCTGCTCTCCTTGGCTTTTTTCAGTCACTGTACCAGAGGAGCCTGGAAAAACCAGTAAGTAGTCTGGGAACAACAAATGGCTATTGCAGCATCACCCACCACTGGCTAGGGCCCTGTCTGGGCCTGTGATGTCAGCAAGAACTCCTATTCTGTTGATTTTTTTTTTCTTTTTAGGAATAACAGGAGAAGAAACACCTGTACTGATATAAGAATCCTTGCTATAGCAAAGGAAGGAGTCTGATTACTGGCAAGTGCTCAGGTCTATATCAGAAGCTCAAAGTGTAAAAAGAGTGAACGCTCTTTAATCGACACCAAATACACAAAATCCCAAAACGTACAGAACAGTGATTTTTTTTTTCCCATGGAAAAAAATCGCTGTTCCATAAAAAAAAAATCCAAACACAACATAAAGTGGGGGGCTTCACCTCCCACACCCTCCCTACTTAAATATACCAACTCCGAGATCACATCACACTGGAGGAAACGGCAAAGTCCCGAGAATGGCTCAGCAAAAAAATCACTGTTTCAGCCGTTCAACTTTATGGGACTTCACATATTTAGTGTTGATTAAAGAGCTTCGCTCTTTTTACACTTTGAGCTTCTGGTATAGACCCAAGTGCTCATGGGAAGAGTTGGTCGGAAGGTAAGTTGTCAGACAAGTGTTGATAAGCAGCACACCCACTTACACGTCCCCACAGACTCTTTCAAAATTTAAAAGTAAAGGCACAAGCAGTACCCAAAACCCTGTCAAAATTTAAGTCATTTTCACAGAAAGTACACCGAGAAAAAAAAAAAAAGGAAGGTAAGTTGTCCCGAAGTGTACACAAGTACCAAACATAAAATACATTTCTAGTCTTGAAATGCACTTTCCAATGCTTAAATATAATACTTTCAAGCAAATTTTCTCAAGCAGTGAAATCATGAAGGTAAGTTGTCACAGTGTACACAAGCAACAAAAGACTCAAACACCATTTTAAGCTGTAAAAATACTTCCCCATCTTTAAATCCTTGCATGTCAATTAAAATGTCTCAAAAACAGTAATTTTTTTCCACATAAATAGTCCCAGTATTCAATAATAAGCCCCATTCTAAAAATAACATTTTGTGGACAAGAAACTTCTGATATTACTAAAATTGCCAGTATTCTTCAGAAAATAAGAAATACATCAAAAATATGTAAAAGGATAATATTTTTTATGTGGAAGGGTTTCTCAGTGGGGACTTATTTGCCAAAAATTAAGCTTGGAGCCAATTGTTGCTTCTGTGAAGCCTTGGAACTGCTTTCCCTTGAGAAGGCAAGAAAGTACTGAAGCTGTCTGATTGTTGATTTACCTCTAAGGAGATAACCAATTAGCAGTCAGAGTGTAGGTGTGGGATGGAGTCAGAGCTTTTTGAAGACTGGGTGGTTGTTGTAGACTGGCCAGGAATTCCATTGTAAGACATACTGATGTCCCCCTTACCAGGCTAAACAAGGAGAAGAATACAGTGAGCTGTCTGTCTGGAGCCAGGATCTGCCAAATCATGCATGCACTTAAGTCTTTAAACCACAAGAACCAGTATGACCCATTCATAGTCCATGTGGTTGCAGATGACCTAATATGTACCTCATTAAATTATCTGAAAAAGACATGATGGAGCTCTCTGAATATGTGTCCCAGGTGCATATGAATCTAGCCTTAAATAGCATCTTGTCTTCACCAGTGATGATAACACATTACCAACTAAAAATGAATGACTTCAACAATTGGCTTAGTTTCTGGTATCACAACAAGGGGATCCAATATCTGTCAGCCTGGGGAGACATGATCAATAAACCATGATGCTTTGCCGGAGATGGTTTGCACTTGTCACCACTTGACTTCCAGATACTGACAAAACTTTATCTATCCCCACAGTACCACTTTAGGCCATGCCAAGTTGTTAAACCCTCTAACATAACAAAAATCACTCATGACTACCTAAAGGTACTGCTACTCAATGCTAAGAATTTAAATAAAAATCTGCACTCTTGGAAGCACTCCTCATCCCGGAGAATGCAGGCATATGTGCAGCCATGAAACATGGTTCAGAACCATAGAAAGCACCTGGCTATCAAAGGTTACAATGCCTTTCTTATATTTTGATCCCTATAAGCAGAGGATAAAACAAAGGGAGGAGGTACTTTGGTGTTTATAAAGAACAATGCGTTCATGTTCAACTAATGCTTTTCCTTACTAAAAACCACCTCCTCTCTCACACTCAACATGGTTTCCGTCCTGGCCATAGCACTATAACTGCTCTACTTTCATTCCTTGATATAGTCAATCATGCTCGTGACTCTGGCAAAATAGTTTCAACAGTCCTACTTGATCTCTCTAAGGCTTTTGACACTGTCTCCCATACTCATCTCCTTAGTCACCTCTCTAACCTTAACCTCTCTGACAATACATTATCCTGGTTCTCAAGTTACCTTTCCAACAGATCCCAAGCTGTAAAATGGAGAAAAGGCACCTCTAACTTCCTTCCTACCCCCACTGGAGTTCCCCAAGGTTCCATTCTTGGCCCCATGCTTTTCAATATCTTCATCAATGACTTCCACTCTGCTATCCCAAATACTGATATCGTACAATACGCCGACGACTCCACCTTAATCTGCTGTGCCACCAATCTCCCTGAACTTCTAGCACACACACAAAATGCCTTCTCTGCCACTGAGAACTGGATGCTCCATAATCACTTATCTCTAAATGCTAAAAATCTAAAATACTACTCTTCCCGCTACAAAATCCTTCCTCTTGACAAAAAGACCTTCAAAATTAGAAGCCTTAAAAATTCTACCATAGAAATTGTCCCCCATGCCAAACTTCTTGGGGTCACTATCGATGAAAACCTAAAATTTGACATCCATGTTCAACTCAACATTAAGAAAACACATCAAAAACTTGGCCTGTTATACAGAAACTTCCACTATCTCTCTCCTGCTTCTAGACAAACGCTTGCCACTACCTATCTTCTTCCCTCACTAATGTATGGTGCCCCTCTATTAACTAACTTATCCACCTCCACCTCCTCAAAAATGGAAAGTTGTTATAACAAAATTTCTAAATTCACCACCAAAGCCAAACACTCCTCCCATCATTGCTCTGCCCTCCAGTCACTAAACTGGCTAGAACTCCCCAACCTTCTAGACTACCTCCAACTAACCACTGCCCACAGGCTATTATTTAACCCCTCTAAATGTCCTGCACTATCCAACATCCTTCAACCATATACCCCTAATAGGCCACTTTGTTCAGCCCACCTAAACCTACTCAATGTCCACAAACCAAAACGACCTCCCGGGCAGCACCTCCTTTCTTTTTCCTTAGCCAAAAAGTGGAACTCTCTCTCCTTCTTTAAGATTGATAGAAAATCCTAATAATTTCAAAAAATTACTCCATTCCTACCTGTTTTCTAAGTGGAAGTGCAACTGCACTTTCCCCACCTAGCCCCCTCACTGTACATATTAACAGTAATGCTATTCAATTTCTTACTACTATCAACCTTGTTCATATCTACTTATTGCTACTGTTGTCCTGTGTATATATGTAAATACTGTAAATAGTTTGCTCTCCCTTTATTCCCCTCCCTAAAAACCTATGCTTGTTCTACCACTCTGCCATTACTAGACTCAGACTCTGTGTAATCTTTTAATCATCCATTTCAAGATATAAATAATATGTTATGTAAACACCATTCCTTTTATTACCTCTGTATCAAAAATTACCAGCATTCATACCATGTAGACTGACGGTTGCATCCTTATGTATCTGTACCTTGAATCTTATGTTTATTTTTATCTTTTGTATTTTGTATTTTGTTTTATTCTTTTTATTCTTTTTATCTTTGTATTTTGTAATGTGGAGCTTTTCTCCCCGGGCCTCCACTGAAAATGGGCTCCTGAGCCCAGTGGACCTCCCCGGTCATCAAACTGAAATAAATAAATAAAATAAATAAATAAGTACACTGCTAGAATGGTCTAACAACATAACATGAGCTGTTCTATGCCCAACTAACCATATATGTGACTCCCTATCATATCCTTGCTAGCTGCAGATCCCTTAACATGAGTCTGGAAAAATCACACCTCTTACCTAAATCTACTGAAATATCTTAACATTCAGCCTAACGCCATACTAAGGAGTGACTTCAACTATCACATGATAAACTGGGAGACTTATATGACCCATAATTCACTTGCTCAGAGGTTTTTGAACTTCATCAATGCAAACACCCTGGAGCAACTAGTTAGCTCTTCATCTAGAAGTACAAATATCCTAGACCTAGCACTCACGATTATGAGGGGATGCTACACCCTGGAGCAACTAGTTAGCTCCCCAACTAGAAGTACAAATATCCTAGACCTAACACTCACGATTATGGGGGGATGCTGCTCCCTCCCATGCAATAACTCTTTCCTAGTAAGATCTGATCACAAAATGATCTCCTTTATTATTAAAACTAACCTAGATCCCCATCAAACTCCAACCTGTTAAGAACTTTGCTAATGCCAATTACCTCAAATTCAGTGACAGCTTATTAAATTTCCAGCCCCTCTGAACCCAGATGACACTGAGGCCTACTCTGAGCTGTACACAAAAGCACCGTACAATCACATTCATAGCTGCATAGAGGAGGCAGTACCTATCCGAGTCAAACCTATGATTACTGGCAAAAATAAACCACCCTGGTGGACCCCTAGCAAAAATAGACTACTCAAAAAAAGGAAAAAAATCCTCTCCAAAACCAAGAAGAAACAGACAAAACAGTGCAAAAAGACACTCACCAGTCTAAACAAATTGGTCAGGTCTGCCAAAGCAAACTATAAGGCAAAGACAGCCTCTCAGGTGAAATATAACCATAATGCTTTTTTAATTATATTTGCAATCTCAGGGACAATGCTCAGCAATGTGCTGAGTTAATCATGAAAGGAAACACTTACACCCAGCCTGAAACTATAGCAAACCTGACAGGTACAGTTCAAACTTTTCCCCCCATCATCTCCTACCACATCCAAAGAAATACCTGCAACCATCTGCCTACCAGTCATTACCAGGGACCAGGTCCTTCCTGCACTCACTAAAGCCAAAAATACAGCCTCTATGGGTCCTGAAAACATTCCAGGATGATTCTTAAATAGCCTCTGGATAGGCTTTGTCCTAGAGGAATGTTGGATTGTAACAGTCATCCCTCTGCACAAGGGGGCCCATCAACTGACCCAGGGAACTACAAACCCATAAGCTTGACCAGTCTTATTTCAAAGCCATGGAGTGAATTATCATGGACCTGATCAATAATGACATAGGTACTCTCCAAAAATTGGACCAGACCCAATTTGGCTTTGTCAAAGTGAGGTCTTGCCTGCTCAATCTGGTGGGCTTCTTCAAGAAAGTTGTCAGGGCCACAGATGAGGGCAAAATGGTACACACTACTTATGTAGACCTGACCAAAGCTTTTGACACAATCCCCCACTCATGGATCATAGATAAACTTACTAAGTTAGGCATAAACTGCTACATCATCAGATGGATATCAAACTGGCTCACTGACAGGACATATGTTGTCTGGATAGGTGAATCCACTTCTGAAAAAAAATAATGTTACTAGTGGTATCCCACAAGGCTCAGTGCTGGGACCCCTTCTGTCTGGTATATACTTCTTTGAAGTAAAGGCCAAGGGTGGGGGCCTCTGGCTCACCAGGTTTGCTGATAACTGTAAGCTGGGACCAATCATCGAATCCCCAAACAATGTCAACAACCTACAAACAGACCTAAAAATGACAAACAACTGGTGCCAAAACCATGGTCCGAGACTAAGTGCTAAAAAATGTGTAATTATACCCTTTGGTAAATCAGATAATCCCTGCAATTTCTAATATTGATAGCACACCCCTAAAAGTAGACCCAATGGTGAGTGACCTAGGAACACAGACAGTAACCTCACCTTTGACCACCAGGTAGCTACAGCAGTGAGGAAATCTTTCTGTGTGGCTCAACTTAAAAGTAAAGGCATGGCATTGATCAAAGGAGTCATAGTGCTATTGTACTCAGCCCTCAACACGCCAATAATCAAATACAATTATCCTTTCTGTGTATACCTAACAAGGCACTAACAACAACTGGAGTGGCCCCATAGGTTTCTCACTAAAAAAAAAAAAATACAACGTGTAAGACACATGTCTTATGCAGACCGACAAAAGGCATTATCCCTTTACTCTGTCGCATATCACTTATTGAGAGGTGACTTATGCCTGACCTACAAGGCAATTTCTGATCCAGCCCTGAAGAAAATGCTACATATTCCCAAGAAAAATTATACGAGGGTTGTGTGTTCCATGGACCCAAACTTATTTGTGACTAACAGAACTTACCTTCAAGAGACACATTCATATCCCTAAGGCTACCTCATCTATAAACTTCCCATCTTCGTAAAACAAATCATGTCTTTCACTCTCTTCAAAAAGAATTTGGATAAATGGATGGGGAAACATAAATTCACCTCTGATATACTGCCCATGTCCCTTATGGACAGAGGCAGTCTGTAAAATGTCTTAGGGCTCCAGCACCCAAACACCCACTACCCTATCTCATAACTGGGGAATTAAGATACAGTATTGTCATAACCTGGGTATTATTGGCTAGGCTTATAAATGCTCTTGTGCCATTAGCTAGTAATCACCTATGAACCTATAATCACATATAAATTATTAAATTTCTTCCTTCTCTTAAATCTCATTCCTCCTCCAACACATTTTTCTACATGTATTATTCCCAATTTCCATTATTTTCAATGTAATTTATTCCTACCCTTTTCTAAAGATCCCACTTCCTGTTTTTATCTCTGTTACACTTCAAGTATGGTTGGTTTTGATTTTGATTTCCATTTTCTAATAATTGTTGTTTTGGCAGCCATCAGAATTAAACTTAACAAGGCCTTTAAGCAATTCACATCTGGTATCCCAACTCAATAAAAAATTTCCTTAGTTACAGTCATTTGCTCACCCAGTATTCCTGACAAAGTACTTTGTAGGGAATTAAGTCTGTCAACTCATTATACTTCCAAAACATATGTTCCCAGTTATCTCTTTCTTCCCCATCACACCTTCAATATTTTCCATCGATGTAAGGAAAAATTATTTGGAGTCTGCTTGAGATATAAAAGTATTTATACAAACACTTGTAGGCAAAAATCCTAACTCTTCTTTCTTGCATATTTGGGAGCCATACATATGTCCTCCCGTTGTTTCTTTGTGAATTGCATAAGAAATTTCTCTAAACGAAATGCTTCTGACCTCTTCTAATTGATTCATATAGTCATTGTGCAGTATTTTATATGCCCTACTAATTATCCCTTTTTTAACAGCAGCTGCTGTTTGAGATTCAGTTAAAAACTGAACCAGTGCAGATCTCTTTGTCTATACTCTGTCAGTTCCTGACAGGGAAGGTAATTGCTAGCCTGCAATCCAAATGACTTGGCCTCTTCCAATTCTATTACTTTTCCTTCTGTAATTATTTGTTCCCAATATCTTGATTCCTTGGCCGGCTTCCTCAAGTAAATTCCAGCCCCCTCTTGTCTATTATCTGTATCCCTAATTGTAGTCATTCCTATCGGCAAAATCTCCTTTCTCCATTCCCGTGTTGGCTTAGTTCTTAGTATACTTTCGGCTACATTATGAAGATAATATATATTTTTTAATTTCTCCAAGTCTTTTGGGTTTCTGGGAATGGACACCATTCCTAAGTCAAAGTATGATTAAAGTTCATGAAATTAATATTGTTTCAATCTTTGATGTTAGCTAAAAGTGCTCTTCGCAGCACCGGCAATCTGCCCAGTAATGACTCCTTCTGTAATTCGTATGGAGTTACATGTATTGGCAACATATCCAAATATGATTGTAAATTTTTTTTTATAAGACCTGTTGCCCCTACTACTACTACTACTACTACTACTACTGGAACTGTCTGGGTATCCTTCTTCCACATTGCCCTTGTTTCCGCCTGCAAATCCTGGTATTTTATGACTGTGGCTCTTTGTACATAAGACACTGTAGTCAACGGGTGTAGCAATTTCAATAATCAATGCTACTTTTGTCTTCTTTTCATGAGCTACTATATCCGGTTTTCTCGCATCTATTTTTTGAACTGTTGGTAGTGGGTGATCTCATGTGATATAAACTTCATCATTTTCTATGATGCTTTGTGGCTCATGTTTCCAATGTTTTTCAGCCACTTCAATACCATTAAGCACAATCCCCAATGCAACAGTCTTGCCACATTATTATGCCTTTCAGTTAACAATCCTTCTGCCATTTGTATGTCACAACCAGCTACAAGATGTGTGACTGCTTCCAGTTCTGTCTTACAAAACCTACATTTGTCCATTTCTCCCACATGTTCAATGGACTTTGTAAACCAAAGTGTACATAGTCCACTATAATCAGCTGCCAATATTAACCTTTCATCTTTTGTTGTAAATTCATCTCTCCTTAGCCATTCTTGCATTCAATCCTGATCAACATAAGGTTGTTCCAAAAGTTTCCTATACTTGCAGCTATATTTATGCATTTTCCACATTTCTTGCCTTCTCATCTGATCCTTCACCTTATATTTTCTTTTGTCTTTGGCACATTCATTTGCTACCTGATTTTTATCTACTTTTGGTTTGATTTCCATTCCCACTTAATGCCAGTATGCTTCTGCTAAACTAAGCAGAGAAGTCATCTTAGACTTTTTCTCCTCGTGTTTAATAATTTTCATTACATTTGCGTCTTGTGAAGTCAACAGATATGTGTGCAGTTGCATGATTACAGATCTATACATGTAATCAATTTTGAGGAAGCCCATACCTCCTTCAGAACGTGAGATATATAATCTTGGCAAGCAATGATTTTTTATAAATCATTTAGCAAGCATGAAGCATCCTTCTTGTTTTCCTGTCTAACCTGTCCAACATATTTTTGACGAGCATGAAGCATCCTTCTTGTTTTCCTGTCTAACCTGTCCAACATGTTTTGGGGCCAAACAATCACTCCAAAGCTGTAAGTTAAGGCAGGAAGAGCAAACTGGTTTATAGCTTGGACTTTATTCCTAGATTAGATTAATTTAAGCCTTCTAAAATATTTCTTATTAAGTTTTATTCACATTTGTTCATGTTTATTGTTGATCTTTCATCAATTCGCAAATATTTACACACTCCCTCTTGCTCAAGTTCTTTTATGTCCTATTCCTGTTCCAAACTGATGTCTTCTTGGTGCTGCAGCTTACCTGCTTTAAAGGCTGCATTTGCACATTTATCAAGACGAAATGACATTCTTATTTCATCTGAAAAAGTTTTAACCACTTGCAGTTGTGCTTTCAGTTCCTCATCTGATGAACTATACAGGTTTACATCATCCACAAAAAGAAGGAGAGAGGTATTTATTTATTTACATTTGTTTACCAGGAAATTCCAACTGGATGCAGGTCCTTTTTCAGCGGATGCCCGGGGAGAAAAGCTCCACATCATGTACATGATCGAGATACAAAGTTGCAGCAATAGTAAACAACATTACAGGTTGCTGGCTTTAATACAAAGATATTAATTATCAACAGTATATACAGTAAATGTTGCAAGTTAAGATAGTTTCTTGTTGTTTATATTAGTAACAATGTTGTCAGACAAGATGTTAAAGTATGTAAAAACAACTAGCTACTTCTGACTGTGGTTAGTAGTGGCAGTAGTATAGTTATGGTAGTTGGGTTAAGAGTCTAGTTGGGGGGTGAAGGTAAGGGTGGGGGGGGGTGTTAGTCTGGATTAGAACAAGGACAAAGCCTTTACACTTTGTTGTTTTCTAGGAGCCAAGTTATAGCCATGGACTAATGTGTTAAGTAGACAGCTTAAGGGGGGTTAAGGCCAAGACAGAATAGCAGTGGTAACAGGGAGTCACCCTGAAATATCCCCTTTGAAATTTTATCCCTGGTATAATAATTTGTCCTTTTTTCATGGCTTAATTGAAAAGTGACAAAATAGAAGAAAATGCACCAAGCTAACACACTATAAACGTTTATTGGTAGACAAAAACAAAAAACAGTTTTTTGTTTTTGTCTACCAATAAATGTTTATAGTGTGTTAGCTCGGTGCATTTTCTTCTATTTTGTCTGCTTTTTTCTGCACCTTGCTTTTACCCACGACCGTTTTTGTTTTTACATTAATTGAAAAGTGGTCTGCCACTGTTTTGTAGTCACTGTAATGTAATCAATCAGTGTAGGATGTATCTTATACATTTTTAAGCACTTTTATCCATGAATGTGGGATACTTTCAAATGCTTTTTTGTAGTCAATCCATGCCATACTTAGATTTTTCCTGTATTTACAGTTCTCCATTATGACTTTAACAACAAATGATCCTTTGTTCCATATGTCTTTCTTTTATCACCCTTTTCTATTGCCACAATAGTTTTCTTCTAAATTACTATAAACTCTGTTGGCATCAATTCTGGTGTATATTTTATACATTGTCAGAAGGCAGGTTATTGGTCTATAATTTTTGGAATAACTTGGGGGTTCACTCTTAAGTAGTAGCATTGATTTTCCTGTTGTTAACCAGGCTGGTGGCTGTTCAGGCTGTGCATATGAATAGTTCTTACTCATGGCTAAATCTTCATACAAAGATGTTAATACTTTTAACCAGGAGTTAGGTACTGCATCTGGGCCTGGGGTTTTCCAGTTGGAGGCTTTTCTTAACTATTTCAATCTCTCTGGCTGTTACTTCGCCCCATTTCATATCCTGGACATTTTAAGTTTTTATTCTCTCTTTTACTTCTTCTATCCATTTAGAATATTTGTTATGTTCCACATGATCTTCATACAGATTTCTCCAAAATGTTTCTATTTCTTCTTTTTTGAGTGGTCCTTCAATTCCTTTTGCCTTGTTTCCCAATTCTCTATAAAAACGTTTTGGGGTCATCAATAAATTGCTTATTTTGTACATTCCTTTATACTTATTTGCAAGTCTAAATTTTTCTGCCTGTGCTGAGATTTTTAGTTTATTTGCAATAGTGCATGACAGATCCTGATCTGTTCTAATAATGTGTGTCACTTTTATCACATCTATTTTTGTTGATCTGCTCCTTCTTCTATACTCTTCTAACAGTGGTGCTTCATGTCTTAATTGCTCTATAGTTTTCTCTATTCGATACTTCCATGATGGTATTGGATTTCTACTCTTCTTTTCCCGTACTATCCTGTGTTCTTGTGCTAGAATTTTATCTGTTGTTAATTTAGCTGCACAGTAATACATCCTGTTTACTTCTGTTATATTACACGGATCTCTATGGACAATCCTAATTACTGTGTTCATTTGACTTATAACTTTCTGGGTTTTATTGACCTCCTGCAGTCTATTTCTTTCATTGATCTTACTATGTCTTTCTCTCTCTATTAAATCAAGGAACTCTTCTCTTAGCTCATTTTCTTCTAAACTGAGGGCATATTTTTTGTTCTCCATTTCCTGCGGGCATTCTATAGAAAGTTCTACAGCATCTTCTCATGGCACATTCGCTTCAATTTCATTGTGTCATCCATTGCTCTGTCATATGGGAACTCATTGGTCTATCACTCCTCAACATTGACTGTGTCAGATTTGCCATAGTTCCTGTTCCTTCCCTTGCTGTCCAGCTTTCAAGTGAACTTTTATACTGGTCTGCTGCAGAAGGCTCCAAAATATCTTCATATGGCAACTGACCAGTTGCTTCCCATCCCACTGGTTTCTCCTTAATTTGGATGTCCATTGCTCTAACCTGCTGTGGTGTTTTCTGAGTTAAATTTTCTACACTGAATCCTTCACCTCACAGGTAATCCATAGCCTCAGTTTCTATTTCTTTAACTTGTCCATTACTAATCTTTTTTTCTACTTCTGCTCCTTGTCTTCTTATTTTTTGTATTGTAAAGTTTTCCATTTCCAGATTCCTTTGCCTGTATTTCTCTTCAAATATCTTTGGTGCTGCTCTTTTTGTATGATTAGTTTTTCTTTCGCCTTTGCATAAATATTACACCACATTAAATCTCTCTTTTTTACCATGTCTATATTGCTTCTTCCTGTTTCTCCTTACTTTGGGGACTTGTTCCATCATGCTGTGATGTAACCTGTGTTAGACCTTCTACTCCAAATCCTTCACTTCACAGGCATTCCATAACTTCAACTTTACTAATCTTCTTTCTACAGTCCCTCTTTGTGATATTTTTTTACTGTGAAATTTTCCATATCTGGATGCCTTTGCCTGTATTGCTCTTCAAATAACTTTGGGGCTGCCTTTTTGTACTGATTAATTTGGCTTTCAACTCTGCATAAATATTGCACCATATTAAATCTTTCTTTTCCATGTCCATATTTATTTTTTATACCTTTCAAAAATCTTTCGGTTTTGTTCTTTATATTTTCGCACTTCCTCAGATGCTTCTTTTTCCAAACAGATCAACATTCCTTGGTCTATATACTGTTTTTAAAAATCTGTTGCATTAATGAACACAAATTGCTATTTGAAGCTTCTGACAGTTTTTCTTCCCTCTAATTTCTCTCAATCGTTTTGTATATCTCGTGTCTGGAAATTCTGGGCTTTTTGCATAATAGTAACAATACCTAATTTATTTCTTATCCTTAATAGTCCACTCTATCATTTTTATGGCTCTTCTTTGGCCTATCACATTTTGTGATTTTTGTAGACTGCTATCTCCTTCTACAACCAGGTTGGCATCCTCCCCCTGGCCCCATTGTAAGGATGTTTCTGTATTTTGAGGATTTGACACAGTCATTTTTTTCTAGTCCTGGCACCAGTGCACCTACCAGGGTTGGGCACTTTTTTATCCTGAGTCTTGTTTACCCAGTTATATTTTTAAATTGTTGACCTACTTCTGTCCATGATGTATGCTATATAAAATACAGTCTGTCCATGATGTATGCTATATAAAATACAGTCTGTCCATGATGTATGCTATATAAAATACAGTCTGTCCATGATGTATGCTATATAAAATACAGTCTGTCCATGATGTATGCTATATAAAATACAGTCTGTCCGTGATGTATGCTATATAAAATACAGTCTGTCCATGATGTATGCTATATAAAATACAGTTTGTATATCAGTGTCATTTTGGTAAGATTTTGTGAAAAACAGGGTCCACCTCATGAAGGTACTCAGCAAGACTTGAGGATGAATTCAATTTCAGCAATACTATCCTCCTTTGCTTGCTAATTATCTCTTCATTCAGACTATTTTCTTTAAGGATCTGTGTCCAAAATCCCATTTTTCCCTTATTTCTTGAATTACCACCCTGCTTCATTATCATCCCTTTCCACTCTGAATTGTAGCTGTCTGCTCTTGTTATGTATAAGAGCCTTAACTGTGTATCTCTAAAATATCTCTTTAGATCAGGTAATCCTAAACCTCCTTGTTCTGTTCGGAGGATCAACTTATCCCACTTGACTCTTGCCCTGTTCTCCTCCAAAATAAAATTCTTCAACTCTCTATTAATTATTATCCACAACTTCTCCTCTGGTTGATAAAAATATGCCTGACCTATATATAAAACTGAAGGAACTGAAAAAAAATATTGCTTTTATCTTGCCATCCATAACCAAGCGGTCCCAGTTTAATCATGTTACATTATTCCATCTCAACTGACTCAGTATCCAGAAATCCAGATATTAGACAGACTAATAAAGTTCATATTAAATGACTTATTTATACATCTTTAAATGTGATGAACTCATTATGGCTTACAATAAATATAATTGCTATTAAAGCTCCCAGACTTCAGCAATGAAGCAAGGCCAAATCTGAAACTTGATACCTCCTTGTCCACTAGTTAGCCCTCCAACTTTCAAACAAAGTTGTTGAAGTATCCACTCTTATCAATGTAAAGGTATAGACAGAAAGGTGTGGGGTTCATTGCAACAATAAACTAATATACAAGGATACAGATTTTCCATTTTCTAACAGAATTTGTCATTTTGCAACACAAATTGTAATTAATCTTACATTTTCTTTTTTATAATACTATTATAATACTATTAGTACCGTTGGATGTTTTGCAGTTAGAATTTGGCTTACTTTTTCATATACATAAACACATTAAAAATGTAGCAGAATCACAGTAATGACCAGAAAATGCACATAAAAATCACAGGTATAACTTCCAGATTTCATCTCATGAAAATGGAATTTCATTCATTTAAGAACTATAAATCAGTGTCCCTGATAATCTATTCCCACCTACACTGATAGAAGTTATAATACATAACACACTTCATACAAAAAAGCTTATATCTAGACTGTAGTGCTCTGTGCAAGGTATGTAGGTTAGACCAAACAGCTGCAGTATAAATCCAATGAAGCATAATGAGCAAATATTCTGACAGAATGACCCTGCTTGGGTGCCCTTGCCAGAATCTTGTGTGTATTTGTCAAAGCAATGCACAGAGTAGACAGCAAGCCAATTATAAATGTATTGCTTTGTAACATTCCTTCACAATTCACACACACAAAAATGGTTGTCCTCCCAAAAAGGCTGGTCTCCATTTGTATGGTAGTTCAATTGCCTTTGGATATCCATAGCTAGAACAGTACATTTCCATGGATTATATTATGAGGGGGGAGAAAGGTGGCAGTTAGCTGAAGCTGCACAGTTGTTGTTTACAAGAAACTACAATAGTTTTAGCTAAAAGGAGTTGTTAGACTCAGAGCTGTCTCTTTATAGCTCACATCCAATATGAGCTTCAGACTGAGTGGAACAGGTGAAAATCAAACAGTGCATTATGAAGGAAAGGGAATGATGAAATAGCTAAATTACTATGAATATGCAGTGGTTGCAAAGAGCTCTTATACTAATCGCCACCACATTCTGAAGACAGCCTAAAACATACTCATACTGATAGACTAAATACTTATGTGAAGACACAAAGGTTGGGCTTAACATTCCTCTCCAGAGAGCTCAGCTTCATCTATATATAAACAGCTATTAGAAAGAGATTCAGTAGCAAAGCCCATTACCACAGATGTATATAGCCTTTCAACAAAGTAATTAAGAGGGGACTCCTCCATGCTTGCAGATGTACCAGACCACTTACATTTTGTTTTTCTGGATGGATACAAAAAGTGTCAGGAATACAGTGCTTCAGTGTTTTTAGGATGAAGAGAATCATTCTTACTTCCAGTGGATTCATGTCCACTTTTAATGCCTGGTAAACTAGTTTTTGAGCTACAAAACAGCACATGAGCCCTTTAGCTGAGGTCTATTATTATGGTGAGTACACAACTTTTGTATCTGATGTTATCTTTTCCACCCATTCCTCAACATATGGGACACAGTACCCAGCTACTTTCTCAATTATTTATGTAAGGATATTCTTGAGCACAGCTAAATCAAAGGAGATTCTAGAGCTGGACTGCATATCTAATTTATAGTGTGAAATGAAGGGATGTACCTTGGACCAGTTAGCTGCAGAACATATCAGTTGAAACACTAAAGAAAGCTGTAGACAAAGCCACTGATCTGGTTATATGAGCCTTTGGAATCGAAGAGAGTGGCAGCCGTCTTGCTTGATAAATGAAAGAAATGCTCAGTAACAACCAGCAGGAAAGGATAAATTTGGATACGGATTTTCCCAGTTTAGCTGAGGAAAAGACACAAATAACTGATCCAATTTCCTGAAAAGTTTCATCCGATGTAGATAAATATGAAACTGATGATGGATATCAAGCAAACACAATGTATATTCACCTTTGTTTGAAATGTTTTGGAAGAACACTGGAAGATTCTTCTTCTTTCAGCTTTACCAGTTAGGCGTCGCCACAGTGGAACAGTCCACAGAACAACTTGCATTGGAGGTTTACGGTGTCGAGTTGCCAGCCCAGTGCCCAACCTTCTATAGAAGGCACACACACCTAGGGCCAATTTAGAGTGTCCAATCCACCTACAGCATGTCTTTGGGATGTGGGAGGAAACCTGGAAGATTAATGGACTGATTTACAGATTCAGAGCCACCACGTAAGAAGAAAAGAGGGGTTGATTCTTAATGACACACTGTCCTTAGGAAAAATTAGGTATGAAAGTTTTGAAGATAAGCCTTGTAGCTAAGAAATTCTCCTGACAGAAGTAATGGCCACCAGAAATAAAATCTTCCATTGATAAAAAATTTTGGTCACCCTAGAAGCAGGTTCAAATGGAGGCCTAGTCAAAGCCTGTAGTAGGAAGTTCAAAATTGATAGAAGAGGGCCTGAGAAAGGATCAATATTCTTTTCAATTGTCCAAATTGAAAACCTTTTCCATTTGCTCTTATAAACTTTCCTAAGAAGACAAAATATGGACAACTAAAGATGAAAACCTGGGCTGCCAAACCATCATTAGAAGTGGAGAAACCATGTGGTCAGTTTGATGGACTGAATGTTCGAATAAGGTGACCCCAACAGGTGAGTCAGAAGATGTAGGCTTGAGCCCAGCACCCAGGAAGGGTGAATTAGATTTGACATTTTTATTTATTAATTTATTTGACATTTGTTAACTGGGTTAGTCCAACTGGGCCAGTAGTCCCTTTTCAGTGGAGACCTGAGGAGAAAAGCTCCTTAACAGTAATAGTAATTAAACATTGTATGTAGGATTATACATAGACTAAGATACATGCATATTGGAAATATACAATCAGAAAACAGAAACGAATAGTCACTGTACAGAGGTTTGTACATAGCAAGGAAAAGTACACTTGACAATATAGCCTAAGAAAAATAAAATTTACAATGTGTATAATAGTGAGTAGAGCCAACATGATAGTAGAACTGCAATATACATAACTAGGAAAAATACTATTAGTGGTATGTGTAGGTGTAAGATGTGCAGCAGATGAGAAGCAAGTTTGTTAGATGAGGCCAGAGAAAGGGAAACCACACTTGTCAAGGCCAATAGTGGGCAATGACGATGACTGTGACCTTCACTGCAGATGATTTCTGTAGAAATTTAGGAATAAGTGGCATCAGAGGAAAACCATAAAGGAGACCTGGGGCCCAAGGATGCACTACAGCGTCCTTAGGTGAGTCCCCCTCTCAGAGAATTAGAGTGAAGAACTTACTGCATTCAGTGTTGTGGAGAAGAGGTTGCAACAAGGTCAGCCCCTTCGGCCTAAAGTCCACTCTGCTACTAACAGATTGAGGGAGTAGGATCAATGTACTCAGTCTGTCCAATAATATACTGAATCTCCCCAGGATATGCATTGCTATTAGAAAGCAGAGAGAGGATATCGCCCACTGCCACATTCTCATGGCCTCTTGATACAAAAGGTAAGACTGGGTTCCTCTCTGTTTGTTGATGTACCAGACCACTGCCATGTTGTCTGCCTGAAAAGATATCCCACCCAAAGGCAGAGAGTCCTGAAAAGCCTGCAATGCTAGGAGGACTGCTGTTGTACAATATATTGATGTGAAAACTACCCCTGTTTGGGACCATGTGCCTTGGACTGTTTTTCCCATAAAATGCTGCCCCATCCAAATTAAGAAGCATCCATGCTCACTGTTGCTTGGGAGGAAAGAAGAATGAAAGAAAGTCCCAGAAGAACATGTGGAGATTGTAGCCACCACTGTATGTCAGCACTGCAAATGTTCATTATAATCACTAGAAAAGACGTGGGTTGTCTTCTGATTGCTCATTATGAACTCATATGTAGAATTTGGCTAGTGGTACTAATCTGATGGAGGCTGTCATGGAGCCTAGAAGTGAAAACAATTAGTCTTGCTGGTGGCTTTTGGTGACACAAAACTTCCTGGGCTTGTTGATGAAGGGATGTGATTCTTGTTTGAGGCAGTTTTACTATTTGAAGTCTTGTGTCCAATAATACTCCAATAAATTCCAGAGACTGTACTGGTTGTAGCTTGGACTTTTCTAGATTCACTGTAATCTCCAAGTATATGCACAGTTGGAGCAAGGGGTCCCTGGCCTGAATTAGTAGATTCCTGGAAGGGGTAGTGATGAGTCAGTCAACCAAGTATGTAAATAATCGTACAGTTGTAGATGAGCTACCAATACTGCCATACACTTGGTAAACACCCTGGGGGCTCTGGTGAGATCAAAGGGCAGAGCTCTGAAAATGTAATGACTAGCTCTCAGAAGTGAAGGCACTTCCTGGAGCATCTGTCTATCTTTATGTGGTAGTATGCATCCTAAAGCTCTATCAAAGCACAGAGTGTCATTCTCCTTCAGTAGTGGAAAAATGGACTGAACTGTGACCATCTGGAATTTGGTTCGCTTCACAAACTTAAGTGACTTAGGTCTAAAATTGGCCTTAGGTCCCCATTTTTCTTTGGCACCAAAAAGAATCTTGAGTAAATTCTGAATTTAAAACTTCAAAAGAGACCACAGCTCTGTCTCTTGTGAGTCAGGCAGAAATTAAAACTGATCAATTAAGGACTCATACATAAGATAGAAGAGGTCACTTAAGGTTAATCATTTGTGAACTGAGGGGTGGAGCTAGAAACTATACCTTCTATTTAAGGGGTAAAATAAAACATTTCAGAGCTTTACTAGAAAAGCTCACCAGACTCTGCTACACTTTGCGGTGAAGGAAAGGTTTGCTTTGTATTTGTTGTATTTTGTACTACTTTATTGCCTTTTTATATTTTGAATACTGTGATTTGTTTTCTTTACCTTGTGTTTTACTTGTATTCTGCGTTTAACTGCATATTAAAACTTCAAAAGAGACCACAGCTCTGTCTATTGAGAGTCAGGCAGAAATTTTTCCCACCCACCCGCTTACTGTCATGTTCTTAAATACCACTGTCTTTCTAGTTGCCTGTCTCTTATGTTAATTTGACCATATATCTCATTTCCTCTCTGTTTTCACTGGCTTGTGTAAGTACAAAATTATCATTTTGTGAAATCACTCCCCTTCAACTATTTAAATTTGTTCATCCTACTGTATTCAATAGTATCAGAATACAAAAGTGGCCACCCTCTTTCAATCTATCTTGCTGTTTTTAAAAAGTGACTCTCCACTAAAACTTAACTTTTTAGACAGGTAAAACTTAAGTTACCTACTTTCAAATCTAACTTATCTAGTGCACACTGCAGTGTTTAGGATAAACCATTTTTTCATCTTGCCTTTAAGCATCCCTGTGACTAGCACTTGCTCTAATACCTGCTGGAAAGCACTAGGAAGCCTTAAACTGGTACAAGCACTCACCTCTCCTTGTTCTTCTTCTTTCGGCTTTTCCCAGTTAGGGGTCGCCACAGCAGATCACCTGTCCGCTCATGATTGGCAGTGGAGTTTTACAGTGTCAAGTTGCCAGCCCAGCGCCCAACCTTCCACAGAAGGCACACACACACTCACATCTAGGGCCAATTTAGTGTGTCCAATCCACCTGCAGCATGTCTTTGGGATGTGGGAGAAAAGTGGAGCACCTGGAGGAAACCCACGTGGCCACAAGGAGGACATGCCAACTCCACACAGAAGGCACCCCAGCCAAGGATCGAATCGGAGAACCTCTTGCTGTGAGGTGACAATGCTAACCACTGCACCACCATGGCTGCCCACTCAACTCTCCTTGTTAATAAGGAGAAATTAATTGTAGGCACTAAACAGCCTATAATTGCAAAGTACCTTGCTAAGGCAAGGGAAAACAGCTCCTGTACTTTACAAAAAAAGCACCAAACCAGGCATGTCCAAGGGTCAGCTTCCGGTGATTTCTCCTGTCCACCTGGTGAATCTGGGCATACAACCCTCTCCTCCTACCATCCAACACTACAACTTGTGAGAGATGCACTTACATAGCCAAACTGGAAGCAGCCTCTCCACCCAAGATTGTGCTAGACAGTGAAGAGGAGAAGGTTAACACCTGCACTACACCTCAAGCAACACATAGCCCTTTGAAACCCACACCCACACATAGCAACATTAAATCCACATATGTGGAGGCCTTTAACTGTAACCTGGCCAAGCAACAAGGACCTCCGAAGCTGAAATGCAAACAAACACCAGTCACAACCAAAGAGTCACATAGCTCACAACACCAGTGTGCCACCCAGCAACAGCCCCTAAGGCAAGGCAATGTACCCAACACTTTAGTCATAGGTGACTCTATAGTCAGGCACACTGATGTCCCACTCACCATAAAATTACAGTCAGCTGCCTGTTGGGTGCCAGGATCTGCCACATAACACACGCATTCAAGTCACTCCACAACAAGTACAAATATGACTGTCATTATCCATGTTGGAGTGAATGACTTGAGACCTACCTCCCTGGAGTACATGAAAAGAGACATGGAAGAGCTCTCGGATCATGTGGCCCAGGCAGGTATGACCCTAGCCATGAATAGCATCCTGCCTTCGTCCAGAATGATTCTACAATATAAGGAAAAAAGGATTGACTTCAACAATTGGCTAAACTTCTGGTGTCATTCAAAGGTGATCCAGTATCTGTCTGCCAGGGATGAAATGACTGACAGACCATGATGCTTTGCCAGAGATGGTCTGCACCTGTTGCCCCTGGGATTCAGGTTACTGGCTAAGGCTCTTGCCACTCCTATAGTGCCTTTTTTTAGGCAAAGTTCAAAGGACAAAACCACCACCATAAAAGGTACAAGCATGCAAATTCTGAAGGTAATGCTACTCAATGCTAGAAGTCTAAACCTCAAAATGCACTCTCTCGAGGCACTCCTAAAAATGGAGAACACTGATATCTGTGCAGTAACTGAGACCTGGTTCAAGGCTCCAGAGATCACCCCTGCAATACCAGGCTACAACTCTTACCACACTTTTTGGCCACCAAACCAGGACCAAAACACTAAAGGTGGAGGAGTGTCCATATTCACCAAGGATATTCACACCACCAGGCTAGTTGCCCAACACAATGCATCTGAAATTCTCCAGGTGCAACTAACACTAGGTAAGACTGCAATCCAAATTGTAGCTTGCTACAGATCCACCACCCATGCCCCAAGATTCTCACTACACCTTTCTAAACATACTGGAAAATATTAAGATACAACCAAACACCCTAATACTGGGTGATTTCAACTACCCTGCCATTAACTGGGAAAACTACTTGTGTACCAACACCTTTGCCCAATGGTTCTTGGAATTCATAAATCTCAATGCCCTGGATCAACTAATCCTTAGTCCCACCAGGGGCTCCAATATCCTAGACCTGGTCGTTATCAACATGGGAAATTGATGCTCCACACCTATGGTCACCCCCCTCGTTGGTCAGGTCTGACCATAAGCTAATCACCCTTAACATCCACATCCAACCCCCAAGTAAGGAAACCTCCATATAAAACTTCTCCAAAGCCACCTTCATGCTACTCAAGTCAGAAGTGACAAACTTCATGACACCCATGCAGACGGGAACTGAAAGTTTGACTGCTGAATCCTACACTAAGGCACTGTACGAGCCCATCCACTCATGCATGAATCATGCCATCCCAAATAGAACCAAGATGCTCTCCTAAAAAAGGAAGCCAATCTGGTGGTCCCCTGCCATAAACAAACTTTACAACAAAAGGAAGAAACTGTTGCAGAAGAGAGGAAAATCCCAGGATGCAAAAAACTCCCTTACCAGCCTCAGTAAGAAGCTGAGATCCTTCATAAAATCTTCCAAAGCTAGTTATGAAAATAAAATTGCCAAAGATTCCAAAGACAATCACAAGGCATTCTATAACTATGTCAAGAATCTAAATGGCAATGCTCAGATCTGCTCTGAGCTACACCAGAATGGCATTAAATATACTGATCCCAAGGATATTGCCAATATCCTGGCAGATCAATTCAGTGCCAACTTTACCCCCCCCCCCTCACCCCTTAAACGGCCCATCTCAATACTGGAAGATTACCAAATTCTGGTAATAACGACCACACAGGTAAAAAATGCACTCTCCAAAGCTAAGAGTACAGCATCCATGGGACCAGATGACATCCCGGGCTGTGAATTACATGAACTGGCACCTCACCTAAGTGTCATGTTTAATCATAGCCTCACCTCAGGCTTCGTGCCCACTGAGTGACGCATAGCTACAGTTATCCCACTCCACAAGGGTCCACCTTGGATCCCAGGAACTACCGCCCCATCAGTCCGACAAGCCTGATCTGCAAGGCCATGGAATGTATTATCATGGAACTTATAAACAAAGACATTGGCAACCTTCAAACACTGGACCCCACCCAGTTTGGGTTCATGAAGGGCTGTTCTTGTCTCCTGAACCTGATTGACTTCTTCAAATCAGTCTCCAGAGCTGTGGACGAGGGGAAGGTGGTCCACACAGCCTATTTGGACTTCGCCAAGGCCTTTGACACCATCCCCCATTCTGGAATCATAGATAGACTTACTAAGCTGGGCATTAATCCCTACATCACTCAATGGGTTGCCAACTGGCTTACTGACAGAACCCACACTGTAAATGTAGCTGACTCCAAATCCATCTCCAGACAATTGGAGAACTTCAGGGTTCAGTCCTGGGACCGCTCTTGTTTGGCATCTACTTCTCTGAAGTACAGGCCAACACTAAAGGACTCTGGCTAACAAAGTTCACAGATGACTGCAAACTGGGAGCCATTATTGAATCCCCAAATTATTTGGATATTCTACAAAAGGGCCTTACAGAAACAGATGCTTGGTGCCAGAGCCATGGGCTCAAGCTCAATGCCAAGAAATGTATAGTTATCCTCGTTGGGGAAAAAACATGTACCTGTGAATTACCACATAGGTGGCAGTACACTAAATACTGAAAGTGTGATAAGAGACTTAGGGACACAGGTGGACAGTGGTCTCACCTTTGATAACATCACCACAACAGTCAGGAAATCCTTCTATGTGGCACACCTCATCACTAAGGGCTTTTCATCCAGAAAAAAGGAGGTCATTAAATAGCAACTGTAGAGTAGTCAACTGTGAACCAATGGATTTTTTCTGATCTGTAGTCAAGGTCCCTGGGAGAGAATTGGAGAGTTCTTTTGTCAAATCTCTCTGGATACAAGTAAAGTGCGCCAAGTAATTAAGCACCCTCACTGAAAAGGTAGATTAGGCATAGACATGCTTTCCAAACTTGTACAATGCATGTGACTCAGTTCAGTGGATGGACAGATGAGATTTTTTTCTGCAAGCTCTGTCTTAGCAGCTGCTGCCACTACCACAGAATCTACCACCTTGCCCCAATGGGGACAGTATCTGAGTGTAACCAAAAGCTTGTCAGGCTTCTTCGGGTTAGGTTCAACTGGGTCTGGTTCTTTTCATGCCCAGGAGGAGATCAGGTTAATTGTCTTATCAGCCAGGGGAGACCACTCAAGAAGTAGATGGGCCAGAACTGAAAGCCTAAAGAAAAACTGATTCCTACAGATAAGGTGCTTGGGAGGACCAAACCTCTTTCTGTTGAAGAAGTTTGAGAATATTTCTGAATGAGGCATCCTCAAGGGAGGATTTGTGAGAATCTTCTCTCTCATTAAAATCAGTGTCAGTGGTCAGGGAGTTCTAGGGGGAATTCCAAGTGTCTCCTCTTACACTTATGCTTCCTGTGAGCCTCATCTGTGGAGTGCCCCAGGGGAGGACTCAGAAACTGATATTGTCACCCTTGGAGAACAGACTGAAGGCTCTTAGGAACTGGCTGTCTCAATGGGGCCAGGAGAGCTGGCTGTGGACTCAGAAATAACATGGGAGAGGGCTGGATCCACCTCCAAAAAGGAAAAAAAATGTCTCTAGGTAGAGAGAGTACTCTTTTGAACACTTTAAATGCCAAGCTTGACACAGATCTGGGGAGCATCCCTGTCACAACTGAAACTCTTGAAGGCATCTTGATCCTAAGAGTCATTTGGCTAGGATCCAAAGTTGCCACCAGGGCTGAACTATCAAGCACCAGTGCCC
Source organism: Protopterus annectens (assembly GCF_019279795.1). NCBI lineage: Eukaryota > Metazoa > Chordata > Ceratodontiformes > Protopteridae > Protopterus > Protopterus annectens. Next base: position 769,304,627 of record NC_056748.1, read on the forward strand.
CCGAGGAAGGAAAGGAACAGAAGATCTTGGATCTGATCCCACCCTGTCAGAGACAGCATCAACAGTTCAGTTCCAAGACTGATGGCTCCAACAGTGTCAAACCTGGTTTAGTCAGAGAACTCATTTGAGTTAGGGAAATATGAAGCCTTGCCTCTGATACCGATCTACCATAGGCAAGAAATGGATTCAGGGGCTCTTATCCAAATAATCAGATTAGAGAATGAGTCATTAATGAGTGAGTGGAAGAAACAGATCTTCTGGATCCAATGGTAGTTAGACCTGGGAGTACCCCCGACTGGATTTGGACCCAAAGGAAACACCTCATCATCCTGTCCATGTCTGCTTCGGTGAGACTCCAAGATCATCTAGCTGACCTCTGAGATGAAGTAGAAGGCTGAGGTCTTGCAGGAGAATGTAGTCTATCCTGCAGGATTGGAGACCAGAGCCTGGAAGAGATAGGATCTGGGGAAAACCTGACGAAGTATGGATCTGATAATTATTGGATCTGAAAAGAGATATCTGGAGATCTTAGTTGGCAGATCCAATGAGGGTATCGAATGCTGGGATCCTGCTTTTGCAGAGTTTGATTTTTGTCTTTTTCTTTCTACTTTTCTCTTTTTGTATGTGTCTTTATACTTATCAGGCTTTTTTTCTGTGATGATGATGATGGAGAAAGGAATAAACAGCAGCCAAGGACTTCCCCAATGCTAAAGAGGGCTTCTCTCCTGTGGTGGGTTGTAGGAGACCCTGCAAAATCAATTTGTTCTGTCTGTCTATAATGGCTCATTGACCAAAAGCCTCACAAATAAAACAGGCAATGTCAAGATGAGAATGCCCTAGGCAGTAAACGCACTTCTCAAGTGCATCTGAATTAGGTACTTTGTGGGAACAAGCCACACACTTCTTAAAACTGGAGGGCTTATCAGCCAACTTGTCCAGCTGAAAATAGAAAGTGAAAAGAAGAGGAGAGAGAATAATCTATAAGGTCAAAAAATGTTATACTATTTAGAGATCGAAACTACAACAGAAATAGTATTATTTTTTTAAACTTTATGTAAAAAAAAAGCTAGTGATAAAAGGGGAAGCGGGATATATCAAAAAGGATAAAGTACTTATCTAATAAATTTCTTCTTTTTAAGCAAAAAACTACTCCTGAGCACCAAAGACCCATCAAAGGCTGATGGCAGTAAATGAGATCTGAGATAACTCGTTCCTTACATGATTGATTATGGCTAGGGGAGGAGCATGAGCACTGGATCCAAGGCTTGAGGATGGCAGAGGATGGATCACAGATTGGATTCGAGACCCATACATTGAGGAACGGATGGAAAAACATCAGCTCCAGTGTTGTCTAACATCAAATATTCCAATGTACCAAAACAACCTCAAGTCCCATCATGTTCACCTAAGTGTTAGCAATAACAAAACAGTGGGAGTAGAAGAAGCAGGTGATATACTTACTATAAAACATTATGCAAAAAAAAAACAATGCTGTGCACTCAAAAAGTGTTTTTTATTTAAAATAATAAAACCTATGAACTACTGGAAAAAGTTTCAAAAATATTTTTATATGGTACTGGATTTATCTGAATAAAGGCTTGTTTTTTGAAAAGTTCCCAGTTGTACAGTTTTGAATAAAATCAGTTCTTTAGTGGAAAGTATTGCCAGTTTTCAACAAAGCTTTCTCTTTATGTTGTTTTTCATTATTGTCCCACCAATGTTCTGCAACATACCTCATCAGTGTCCCATTGCTACATATATAGTTTCCCACCTACTTTCATGGGGATACGACAGACTTCAACTGACTTTCAGCAGCTGAATGTCCTTTAAGTTAATGCCTACATCACATTAATAGGGTGGGATGTAATAAAAAACACTGAAAAAGCATGCTAGCTACTTAAAGACAAACAAATGACATTCTGATACTGTTCTGATATTATTTTAAAATTCTTGGTAAAAGTAAATTTTAACAGAGAAGTACAAGACAATGCTAAACAGAAGCCCCCTCATCCCCACCAAATGACACTAACTGCAGGCTATGTACTCCATTCCTTTCCACTGCAGCCGTATGAAACAAATTCATACCATAAACATGTGGTATACAAAAAAAAAAAAATGTTTAACAGCAATATTCTCAGCTATATGGGGATTCAACATACCCATAAACAGATGTGCATTTTTATGGAAGAAAATACCACCCACTATTAAACAGAGACATTAGACACTGCACAAAATGTAGAACAGAAGTAGCAGCTGGGTCTAAGGACCTCTTCTGACAATTATTTGGTCCTACTCCCCCATACAACAATCAAGCCCTATCATGTATTAGTCCACTCATCCCCAGCTTTGTGCATCTAAGAATACTGGTAGAGGAAAGCAAGGGCAAAGACTCACAGCTGCCATTTCTTGGGGGTTAGATGACTTTTCCTAACAAACCTTACTGCCTGGAAAGCATGATATGATGCCTGCTATGCTAGACCACTGCTGGCATAAACGTTCCCATATTAGCAGTCTCACAGTACGGTATGCATTCCTTTGGATTGTATGCAAGTTCCTTGAGCAGGTGCTCTATTTCTGGACCTTCTCCAGACAGCAGCACTTCCATAACTTTCTCACTTTGGGATGGGGAACCCATAGTGGTTGCTCACTTCTATTCCTCCATGGCTTTCTCCTCCACTAACTTGGCAAATAAGAACTCATTTGAAATGTAGTCAAGAACAGTGCTTCTAAGCTAAAGAACATGCAGATTCAGGCAACCTCTGGCACAGTGAGTTCTCTCCTCATCACACCAGGAGGACCAACAATATGAGCAGGCGAGATGCACTGTTGAGGGCCCCAAGCCACAGTGTTGTAGAGGTATACACCCACCTGACAGCAATCTCCCCATCATGGCCACCCTTCCTACTTAATACACAGTTTCTGGACAAGGCCATGTAGAATACTAAGGCTAATTTGAGCAGTATGAAGTCAACTTCAGGGAGGGTAAACAAAGTCTCAGTCCAGTCTGCCAGAAAGAAATACTGGCATCAGCCCTCCAGGAAGCAGGAGCAGCACAACGAGTGTGTTTCCAGGCTTGTGATGTGTGATGAGACACACATGATCTTGTTCTACAGAGGAATGCTAAAGTGCTCAGACAAGTTGCCATTAGAGCCCAGGTACAAGCAAAACTCAAGTGCCACAAACACTGCTTAACAGAAGCATCATCCCATCAACAGCCTGAAGTGCTCCAGAATTTTCAAACTTCATTCATCTTAGAAATAGATTTTTTTTTTTTTTGCGGGTTTCCTGCAGGACCTTGCCTAATGACTCCTCTACCTACACACAATTGCCCCATTAGTTTCAATGAGATGGAGACACCAGGCATAAGTGAGCTAAGCAAGTGCCTTATGACACATTTGTTCCTGCCCAGGACTCCCAAATGAAGTGGTAGAGACAGCTGGCTCTTCCTATAGGGTGACCTACCCTTTCCCTATGGGAGTACCCCCTACCTTCTCAGCAGGTTTTCTAAGCATTACTGTTGCTGTCCCCTGAGGGGAAGTATGCCTCTACATGCTGTGATCCCCTTGGTTTATAAGTACAAATGCACTCAGGCAGAGTGGGCTTGGCAGGCTCAGACTCCTCAGTGTGTTACCTACTGCTCCCGGTAGGTTTCAGTCATTTGGTGAGCCAGAACACCTCCCTCCCTGCAGGATAGGTGAATCAGCAGTGATCTCTCTCTCTCATCCCCTCCCCAGGCAGCTCCTACAGTGTTTTGAAGCATTAATCGAACTTGGGTTACCCTGCAGCACAATCCGGTCTTTATCCTTCTAGGTCACAAAGCTGGCAACTAGAGATTAAAGTTTGAGCCTCTGATTCTTGATTCCTGATGATATAGGTACTTAAAGGACTATAATTATGTGCAGTGAGTCAGGACTGGAAGGGACTCTTCACAAAAACACATGTGCAAAGGATGATGGTCTAACTGGTATAGTCCTGTACAGGACCAAGCACTGGCATTCAGTTAAAATCTCTATTGCTAAAGTCCCACATTCATGACACTCAGCCTCTTGCATTCTCGTGCCATGAAACATGGACCATGACATGGTCTCATCTTGTGACTCATTCTAGAAGTTAGCTAAACATTCAGTGCTGGGTAGGGAAGTAGACTTGGAAAAATAAACCATGGGTCAATTATCCTTGATCTGTGACTGTATGACTCAAAGGGATGCTTCAAGAGATTGGGCTAAGCAATAAAGGAACCAAGCTGATCAAGAAGGGAAAAGGTGGTGTAAAGACCTCTGGGATGTAGCAGAGGTGCATCTTTCAAGTTTCAAGTGAATCACAAACATGGAGGACCAGAGCAGGAACAAAATCCCACTAGTTGGGAAAGGACCCTGTCTATAACAAACCTGTGATGAAGTAGCAATCAGCTTTAGCAGGCAACAGGCCTGGCGAATCTTCCAAGTACAATCTTGGGTGAAACCTTGTCCCTTCCACTAGGTTTCAAGAAGGACCCTCCCAATGTTACTAAGGAGCATTCTTTCATTATTCTTCTCAAATCTAGAAGATTTCACCAAAGGAAAGACAAAGAGGATGTGAACACAGGGACTTTTTTCTTTTTACCAGTGATGATAATGATTGAGATTCAGATTGAGAGAGTGGCAAAAAAAGAAAAAATGGCAGGCATAGGGGGGGACAAACTGGGGAATGATCATGCTTTACTAATGTACATCACTACTGCATTTTCTAACTATAGGCTTCCAGTACTGGTTAGAAAGTTGTCAAGGTTAGTTGGATTGCCATCAGCTCTCATTTATATGCTTTGTCTTCTGTAACAGGCCTTGTACAGTACTAACCTAGAAAGTAAACTACCAGAGCATAGCTTAGCATTTATGGCTAAGTAATGGTTTGGGAGGGAATGCAAAAAAGAGAGGCACTGGCTTAGAGATGTATGCTGCTCCCATCCCCTGAAACTCCACTAGAAATTAAAATAGAGACAGAACACAGTCAAAAGGTTGAGAAGTCTGACTCCATAAATTTCAGGGTTACCACTTATTTTTACTTATATGAAGTCTGACACATAGTCATCAGAGTTTAGAAAGATGTATACATTAACGTATTTAGAAACACTCGCATAGTTGAAAAGAGTTTGTTGTGCAAGTCAATAAAAGTCGCATCAGTCTGAAATCTGTCTGGTGGAAAATTAAACAAAGTACCTACATTTAGGATAGCTCCTTGAAAGCTCTTGTGCTGGGAAGAGTTAATGTCATATTTCAGAATATGGGTTAGAATACCTAGACTATGGAACAAATCACTTGACCTAGGGCACTTGGAATACAGATGGTTTACTTGAAGCTGTCTAGACAAGGATACATATGAAATGCCCTTTACTCCTAAATGTGAGAAGATTGTTGTCAAAAGACTTGCAAACATTTTGTCACAGTAAAAAAGCCACAAAGCAAGGTAGTAAACTGATAATGGAAATGCCCCACTTGGAACCTGAGACACTGTCAGTGAGCTGTGTGAATGTGAATGTATACATATGCATCCTGCCCATCTGTTCAGCAGACATGCATCTTATGAAAGAAGTAAATGCTTGCATCATCAACATTATCATTTTCTGTCTGTATGATTTAGCTTAGATTAGAAAAGGTATAAATAGGTTTCTTCATATTTTCTTTCTGATATATTAGGAAAAAAACAATGATTAAAACTTTCATTTTTTGGCATCTGGAACTAGGTGCATTACTTTACAGTTCAGTAAATGAATTAACATTAAAGCAAAACCCAGCTGCTCTTCTGGCATAGAAGGGTTGAAGCATGGAAACTGTGTACAACTCTATGGACTAATCTCAGACAGTTAACATTGTTAACCACATCTACAGTAATCTGGAACCGCTGCTTTATAAAAGAGGTGACTTTTTCTTAAGAGGACAGCAAAAGTGATAATCGTGATAGATGTCAGTAGCTAGTTCTTAAGAATCTATGTTGTTTACTGGACCCTGTTTTTGCTGCTGCTGTTGCCATGAGTTTTTCCAAGTTTTTTCTTCTTAAAAAACTCAGTCTGTACTCAAGTGTTAAGGTGATCTCTGCCTGACTTACAAAGCCATGTCCAACTCAGAATTGATGGACATGCTCCACCTAACGAAATCCAAGTCACTGTGAGCCATGCACTCTAGTGAGCTAAACCTCACCACAACAATAAATAGAACATTGAACAAAGTGAATCCGCTTAGGCTGAACGCTTATCCAATTCGCTTTATTAAAATAAAATGAAGCGTTTGAAATTTAAAATGCACATTTCGTCCTAAAACAATATTCGGACTTCTTCAGACTAACTGACAAACATCTGCGTAATGAAAAGAAATTGTTTAAATAACAAATTTTCGCACCATGAAAATAGTTCACGACGAAATTTCTTAAAGTGAAACTTCTGATAGCACTATTAAAGCAGTAATAGTGTCAGTATAACTATTAAAAATACATATGTTTATTTATTAAAAAACAATTAAAAAGTGCCTTACTTATATTATGAATTTAATATACTGAAAAATTACTAAAAATAATCACAAACTGAATCTTTGTATTATTAATAAAATTTAATCAAAATTTGTTTATATATGATTTTAATTTATCTAAGGAGCGATACTATGAATAAATTATTTGAATAAATAGATGAAAAAATAATCATCAAATGAATGAATAAATAAATGAATAAATGAATGATGGTGTGCAGAACTTTGGAAAAAGGCTACATGCTATGACATATATTCATGAATGGTGATTGAACCATAAAGATAAATCCTCTTTGGATTTTTTATATATATTTAATTTTTAATTATTGGTTTTAATTTTAATCTTTGATTTTTATGTGATATCAATATAAATTTTTATTTTATATATTTTAATAATAAACACTTGATTTTCTATAACAAAACTTACATGTTTTTGTTGTTGTTGTTGTTAAAAACTTTTGATATAGAATGAAAGCAAAAATTAGGGGATTAAATGCATCTTAATTAGTAAAAATGTTTAAAATTATATTCTACTTCAATATAGATTATCTATCCAGACTTCGTAATTTTAAAAGGCACATCAATGAACATTTTTCATTCAATCCAGGGTTCGTGAAGGCATTGAGTCGGATTTGCCATAATAATTCACTTTTCTCCAGTAAAAGGTTGAATGGTTCCCCTCAAATATCTTGTTTTACTTGATGAATGACTTTAAAACAAAAGTTGTGTTCAGGAAAATCCATGACATGCCTTGCTAGAGCGTTTTCTTCTTTTTGTAGGTTTATACTTCTTAAGTGTTCATACACTCTCTCAACCTACACTCTGTCTTACCAATGTAAAACGATGGGCAAGCTTGACAATTAGCCACATAAACAACTCCTTTTGAATTGCAATTGTATTTCCCTCTAGTATGGATTTTAATTCCATTGATGTTTACTGATGTTCCTGTAATCATATAATGGCAGTATGAACAGTTACCACATTGACCCCTTCCTCTCAAAATTATTGTTGAATTAGCTTGAATGATTCCAGGAACAGCTTTTCCTATGCCATCAAAGATGCAGATTGCAGGAACAGCTTTTCCTATGCCATCAAAGATGCAGATTGCAGGAACAGCTTTTCCTATGCCATCAAAGATGCAGATTGACAGGAACAGCTTTTCCTATGCCATCAAAGATGCAGATTGACAGGAACAGCTTTTCCTATGCCATCAAAGATGCAGATTGACAGGAACAGCTTTTCCTATGCCATCAAAGATGCAGATTGCAGGAACAGCTTTTCCTATGCCATCAAAGATGCAGATTGAACCCAATAATCAGAATTCTAACAATGGAGAATTTTTACATACAAATGAAGAAGCTGATGTAGTTACAATATCAGGTAATTTACATCCATCTACATCGTATGGCAATAATAATTTAAATAATACACAAGAAGATAGTTTAAGGAGAAGTGATAGAATAAAAGAACGTAATAATAACAACAATAACAACAATGGAAACACTAATGAACAAGGATGTAACCAACAGGCATCTACTTCTTATGGGGGTCAGGGTTTTCAACGATGGAACCAGAGGAAACAATGGAACAGGAGGAAGAACCACAACCACAAGAGATGATATATCATAACGAATCAAATTCTATGACAATAGTAAAAAATACACAACAAGATTTTCTCATTTACAAATTTTCTTCATTCGTTGTGACAGAAGATATGGCTAATATTTTAGCAAAAGGATTGACTTTTGTTCCATCTCATAAGATGAATTTAGCAAAAACTATCTGTGATATCAAGTTTTTTGTATGAAAATTGAATTTAAAACAATTATTGGGAGAATCTAATGTGACGGATAATTCCCTAAGAGTGGCCAGTTGCTATAATCCCCCCTTACATCCTACAATTCACACTTTTGAAAAAATGTGTGAGATTGATTTAAGACAATTGGACCAAGAAAGGAGAAATCACACATATAATTTATCTAAAGATGAGAGAAATAATATCCAGCTCCTTATATCAACTGATGTCAGAATTATGAATCCGGACAAGGGGGGCGGATTAGTAATTATGGATAGATTGGACTATAATAACAAAATCAAAGACATCTTGAGTATGGATTCATATGAGCATTCATCCTTGAGTGAATATAATAGCTCTAATCAATTTATTAGAAGTTATCTTAATGAATTACTCATTGAGGCAATAATTGATTCACAAGAATTTAATTATTTGTTGATGGATGCCCCTAAAGTACCAACAATTTTTGGAGTCCCTAAAATCCATAAAGACACTAACAACCCACCATTTAGACCAATAGTGGATGGGAGAAGATCCTCCACATATGCTTGCGCAAAATATGTGGATGGGATCTTAAAGAAATAGGTTTCTTTAGATGAGTGGATATTAAAAGATTCATGGGACTTTTTGAATAAAATAAATAACACCATCTATCAAGAAGATAATAATTTTTTAACAGTGGATGTGAAAGAACTCTATTCCAGTATACCTCACCAATTGGGTATAGATTGGGTACAAGAAAATATACTGCAAAAAAACGCAGAATCAAGTGAAATATCTCTAGTAGGAGAATTATTAGACATAATTTTGTCTTATAATTTCATTCTCTTCGAAAATAAATTTTATAGGCAGAAGAAGGGAGTAGCAATGGGCTCCCCATGTGGATCCAGTTATGCGAATCTAGTAATGTCTTATTGGGAGAGAAATCATGTATTCAATAATGATTTACTTAAAGGCATCATCACTTTCTATGCTAGATTCATATATGACAATTATATTTCGAGGAGATGAAAAACAAGCAGCTGAAATTGTAGAAATGTTTAATGATAATACTGATTTTCTGCGTTTTACTTATACATTCAATAAAGATGTTATAACATATTTGGATGCAAAATTAACCAAGAACAGATTACAACAGGCTTATGAAGCGGATATATTCAGAAAACCAACTTATTCAAATTTTTGCATTTTCATAGTGCACATCCTTTACATCAGAAAAAATCTGTAGTTAAAGGCCAGCTTGTTCGAGCTGCACGAATGATCACTAGAGATGAGAACTTTGATCAGGAATGTTTGAAATTGAAACATATGTTCCTTAATAGACAATACCCAACCCAATTTTTGGATCCTATAATAGAAGAGGTTAATATAAAAAGGCTAAATGGTTACTTTATACCTAGATTAAAGAAACAACATAATAATTCTTCATTAGTAGAAGTAACCCAGCTTTATCTTAGAATTAATGATCAGTTGCATCCTCTTAAATACAATTTAGCTTGCATTATACATTTTTCTTTGGATTTTGCTACTATTAAAGCAATTATTTTGAAGAATTGGAATTTATTTAATGAAGATCAATTTCTGGCATCTAAATTAGGTTCACAACCTAGAATTGTATGGAAGAAAGGTTCCAACTTCAAAGTCATTTTCCAAAGAAACATTCAAGCTAATTCAACAATAATTTTGAGAGGAATGGGTCAATGTGGTAACTGTTCATACTGCCATTATATGATTACAGGAACATCAGTAAACATCAATGGAATTAAAATCCAAACTAGAGGGAAATACAATTGCAATTCAAAAGGAGTTGTTTATGTGGCTAATTGTCAAGCTTGCCCGTTTTACATTGGTAAGACAGAGCGTAGGTTGAGAGATAGAGTGTATGAACACTTAAGAAGTATAAACCTACAAAAAGAAGAAAATGCTCTAGCAAGGCATATCATGGATTTTCCTGAACACAACTTTTGTTTTAAAGTCATTCATCAAGTAAAACAAGATATTCGAGGGGGACCATTCAACCTATTACTGGAGAAAAGTGAATTATTATGGCAAATCCGACTCGATGCCTTCACGAACCCTGGATTGAATGAAAAATGTTTATTGATGTGCCCTTTAAAATTACGAAGTCCGGATAGATAATCTATATTGAAGTAGAATATAATTTTAAACATTTTTACTAATTAAGATGCATTTAATCCCCTAATTTTTGCTTTCATTCTATATCAAAAGTTTTTAACAACAAAAACATGTAAGTTTTGTTAAAGAAAATCAAGTGTTTATTATTAAAATATATAAAATAAAAATAAAAATTTATATTGATATCACATAAAAATCAAAGATTAAAATTAAAACCAATAATTAAAAATTAAATATATATAAAAAAATCCAAAGAGAGAATTTATCTTTATGGTTCAATCACCATTCATGAATATATGTCATAACATGTAGCCTTTTTCCAAAGTTCTGCGCACCATCATTCATTTATTCATTTATTTATTCATTTGATGATTATTTTTTCATCTATTTATTCAAATAATTTATTCATAGTATCGCTCCTTAGATAAATTAAAATCATATATAAACAAATTTTGATTAAATTTTATTAATAATACAAAGATTCAGTTTGTGATTATTTTTAGTATTTTTTCAGTATATTAAATTCATAATATAAGTAAGGCACTTTTTAATTGTTTTTTAATAAATAAACATATGTATTTTTAACAGTTATACTGACACTATTACTGCTTTAATAGTGCTATCAGAAGTTTCACTTTAAGAAATTTTGTCATGAACTATTTTCATGGCGCGAAAATTTGTTATTTAAACAATTTCTTTTCATTACGCAGATGTTTGTCAGTTAGTCTGAAGAAGTCCGAATATTGTTTTAGGACGAAAAGCGTATTTTAAATTTCAAACGCTTCATTTTATTTTAATAAAGCAAATTGGATAAGCGTTCAGCCTAAGCGGATTCACTTTGTTCAAAGTTCGTGTTTTTGTAGCAAATAAATAGAACATGCTGGAGGGATAGATTCCTGTCACAGAGACTCCCCATGCTTAGGAACAAAATTCCAAACTACATTAGCCAGAGCCCCTCACTAACACTTTTCAAGAGAAACCTTGATGAGTGGATGGGTAACAGAAAATACACCCCCTAGGATCACTTCATTGGCTCTGCTTGACAGAGAGTTAATTAATCAATGGGGCGGTGAAAGCCAACACACACTGGCTAGGCTTATAAATGCCCTCGGGCAGATAGCCTAGTACCTACCTATGAACCTATAAAAATCTGTTTAAATTCCTGACATTTGGTCCATTTACCACTCAATAGACATTTTTAGAGTAATAGCTTCTGGACTATTTTGGAAAAGGGAAATGAAACATTTTGCATAATTCTTCCTTTTTTCTCTAGTTGTGGAGTAACTTATACTACTCTCTTACCTATGTCTCTATAGTAATCTGGAGCCACTGCATTATAAAATGGTGACTCTCCCTCTGGGAAGCAGAAGGAGCAGGGGAAATGATAGTGAGTGTTGATGCTTTTCATGATTATTAAATAACCTACCTTGTTGATATGGGCCCTGCTTTTGTTCCTGCTGCCATTATCTTTTTCCCCAAGCTTGTTGGTTTATTCATAAACTTTTTTTTTGTTTAAATGGCTGCTATTTGATCTATTTCCTATTGAATAACCAATACTTAGAAGGGTAGTTTCTTGACTATTTGGGATAATGGAAATGAAATATTTGGATTACAATTTGGATAATTTCATCCTTTTCCTCTAGCTGCTGCAAGACTTTATAGAATGGGACACTAAACAGGAATGACCCATGTAAAAATATTCAGTTATTTACTCTTAACGTCAACACAGGGTCAGGTATGCAGCCATACATATGATCTAATGAATGTGCATCAACTTACTCCTCTAAACAGGCATTTATAACATCACAACCACACTGGACCACATATTGGCCCTTCCTATTAGCAGTCTGAATTAACATGTTGTATCTGTATGAAATACTGTGAATGTTCCAAGTCAGTATAAAAAAATCTCAGATGGATAATATGTCATGTGGGGTTTTTGATTAGCCCTAACACAAAGTGGCAAACAATTATCTTTTTCCATATACCTATTAAAAATCATACTTTTGTTACCTGTTAGCAGTGTCCTTAGTGCTGAACTAAACCGTGTCTCCTACTAATACTCAAATTCAGCAGTTTCTGGGTCAGCTAACAGATTCTTAGACAACTGGATTTCTCTAATACTTTAAATATGGCCTATTCCATCTATGTTGGAGGAGCTGGTCACCATCAGCTTCCATGGAAATTTCAATAAAAGACAATTTTGCATCTCTCAGGAAATTGCAAATGGTTTAGGCTGGACAATCATTAAAAGATGAACATACTTTCTTGGGAAGGAAAGCTTTTAGCTAACCACTGAAAAAGCTACTTCATTAAGGGTTTCTGCAAAGGACATTTTCAGGAAGATCAAATAATCAAGATTCATCAGCACAGTCACACTTACCAGAATTTATGACAGAGTAAACTACCCAGTATGGTGGGGAGGGCTACTCCCTCTCTCTCTCGGAGGGACAATGCCAGAAGGAGAAAGCTTAGGCTTATCTTTAAAAAAATGTGCCACTTTGTGCTTTAAATCAAAACAGTCCTACACAATAATTTTTGCAATCAATAAATAAAGCAGACACCTGCCTCAGATGTCTGTCAGATTTATGTCTGATCCCTGAACACCCACATCAAGCATTCACTCCCTATAAGTACTTGATACCAAGATGGGTATTTGTATTACTGGCATATGGCCTTCAAACATTTCAGTCTAACAGCTAGAGAAATCACGTGATGTGCGAGACAGATCATGTGCAGTTTTCTGAGATATGTATGGCCCAGTCAAAACTTAGAGCTCATCCTTGAAATCTGGGAAGTGAGAAAGTTGCAGTTTTAGAAGATATCTTAAATTCTACCATAATTACTGATGTGACCTACAACAAGACTACTTCTCCTTCCATAAAGCCCATTTCAAATTGTCATATGCTCCATTCTATTCTATTAACCATGAAGGGCTCTCTCAGGGAATTAACTGTAGCAGATGAAATCCCAAAATCTCTAAGAAAAACAACTAGATGGGGAAGAAAAGCTTTACTGATACACTGACCTTATCCTGAAGAACTACAGCTATTAAGGATTTTACACTGTTGGAAGGTAGGGTCAGTGTAGCAATAAATTGTAAAGAACATTAAAATAGATTCAAGTGATTCTTGTCAGTATTTGGAAAAAAGAAGTTATGTTATTACCATAATGTTCCATCTGTGTTGTAGATATTCATTCCTTACTGATTGGACTTCAGTTCATCCTCAGAACAGACTCGGCTAATACACAAGGTCACACCAGCCAAAAACTCTTGAGCTAAGTCCTACCCATAGTGCCCCCTTTCCTCCTATCTTCAGATTGAGATTGCCCACCAGGATTAGAGACAATGGAGGCCCTATCTGTCCAAGTCCCCTCTCAGGTGGACAGGCCCAAAGGATCTCCCAGGACTCTTCAGCTAGGAGGGCAGGATGTAAGGAGCTAATGAAGCTCTACAACACAGATGGAACGTTATGGTAAGGGCATAACTTCTTTATCTGATGTTGTAAATCTTCATTCATTCCTTACTGATGGGACAGAGTCCCCAGCTACTTTATGTCCTGGGAGGCCCTATGGAAGGATATTACTGAGCACCATTGAGCCAAAGGATGCTCTTCCTTTGGAGGTTGTATCTAATTTGTAATGCGTGATAAAGGTATGGAGGATTGCTCAAGTGGCTGCTGCACAGATGTCATCTACAGAGTCTCTGGAATGAAGTGCCACTGAAGTGGACACTGACCTGGTGGAGTGAGCCTTGACTCTAGTAGGCAAAGTTTATTTGTTCTGTTGATAGACAAAGGTAATGCAATCTATTAGCCATTTTGATACAGTGACTTTGGAAACAGCTTTGCCCAATTTGGGGCCTGAAAAAGTTATGAACAGCTGGTCCGACTTTCTGAAGGATTTAGTTCGAAGTTAAAATTTAGCTGTCTATGTACATCTAGCATGTGTAAACGGCATTCACCTTTGTTAGAGAATTTTGGGAAAACGACTGGTAAATCAATGGAGTGGTTGAGACTTGAATTTGAGAACCATGGGCAAAACGGAGAGTTAGTTCGGTGACACACTCATATTATGGAAAATCAAATAAGGGCTATTAACACACAAAGCTTGCAACTTTGATATCCTCCTGGCTGAGGTGATGGCTACCAAGAATAAGGTTTTTCATAAAAACTTTATGTCACATATGGCAGAAGATTTGAAGCGTGAACAGGTTAGCGTTTGTAGGACCAAAGTCAAATTCCAAGGTTCAGTAGGGTTTTTAATAGGTGGTCTAAGGTGTACAACTCCCTTCATGAAGGTTTTGCAAAGGCGGTGGGACATTAATGAAGAGACATTAAAGTCATTATAAAAATTGGCGACAGCTGCTAGGTGAACTGTAATAGTAGAGGCTGAGGCTCCTGCATGGAGTAGTCTTGACAGGTATTCCAAAATATTATGGACCGGGATTGAAAGCCCCTGCGTGTGAGATAGGAGTCCCGAGGTTGGAGCCAGGGTTCATGGGTGATGAACCAGATGAGGCCATAGAAAGGGGAACCAAAATTGACAGGGCCAATAGGGTGCAATGAGGATTACCTTGCTTCTCAGCCACTGTGCTTTCTTTAAGAAAGTACAGTTGTGTACACTTACCATAAATGTAGATGTTAGAGTGTAATCACTGTTGCAGTCATCACATTTATAGGTTCATAGTTTGGTACTAGGCTATCAGCCCTAGGGCCTATACAAGCCTAGCCATAACAATTCCCTGGCAATTTCTTCCCACAGTATTTACTTACCTGGACCCCTGTCTAGCAGGGTGACTGACGTGATCCCCAGGGTGAATTTCCTATCTCCCATCAAATCATCAAGGTTCCTTTTGAAGAGGGCCAAAGAGGCACTCTGTTTGACATGCATGGGGAGTCTATTCCAAAGCCTGGAGTCTCTGGGTCAGGAAACTATCCCTCCAGCATGTTTTGTTCATTGTGATGACAAGGTTTAGATCCCTGCAGCATGTGTCTCTGAGGGATTGGGATTTCTTTAAGTGTAACATGTCCAATAGTTCTGGGTTTGACATGGCCTTGTATGTTAAGCAGAGATCACCTCTGAGTAGACTATATGTGAAAGAGTATAGGTGGAGTTTTTTTTAGGTGGTCAGCATAGGGTATCTACTTTAGGCCTGTGACTCTTAGTGAGGTATTTCTGCGGCGTTTCCAGTTGTTGCAGATGTCTTGAGAGGTACATACCAAACTGGCCGTTGTATTCTATAATGGTCTAATGATGGAGGAGTACAGTGGGACAATGACCTCCTTTTTTCTGGAAGAAAGGCCCTTAGTGATGAGGTGTGCCACACAGAAGGATTTCCTGACTGTTGTGATGTGGTTATCGAAGGTGAGACCACTGTCAACCTGTGCCCCCAAGTCTACTATCACACTTTCGGTGTTTAGTGTACTGCCACCTATGTGGTAATTCATGGGTACATGTTTTTTCCCAAAGGGGATAACTATACATTTCTTGGCATTGAGCCCATGGCTCTGGAACCAAGCATCTGTTTCTGTAAGGCCCTTTTGTAGAATATTCACATCATTTGTGGATTCAATAATGGCTCCCAGAGTTTGCAAGTCATCTATGAACTTTATTAGCCAGAGTCCCTTAGTGTTGGCCTGTACTTCAGAGAAGTAGATGCCAAACAAGAGCGGTCCCAGGACTGAACTCTGGGGTACTCCACTTGTCTGGAGCTGTATTTGGAGTCGGCTACTTTTACAGTGTGGGTTCTGTCAGTAAGCCAGTTGGCAACCCATCAAGTGATGTAGGGATTAATGCCCAGCTTAGTAAGTTTATTTATGATTCCAGAGTGGAGGATGGTGTTGATAGCCTTGGTGAGGTCAAGATAGGCTGTGTGGACCACCTTATCCTTGTCTACAGCTCTGGCTCTGGAGACTGATTCAAAGAAGGCAATCAGGTTCAGGAGACAAGATCGGCCCTTCACGATCCCAAACTGTGCGAGAGTCCAGTGTTTGAAGGTTGCCAATGTCTTAGTTTATAAGTTCCATGATAATACGTTCCATGGTCTTGCAGATCAAGCTCATCAGACTGATGGGGCAATAGTTCCCAGAATCCAAGGTGGATCCCCTCCTTGTGGAGTGGGATAACTGCAGCTGTGCACCACTCAGTAGGCACGAAGCCTGAGGTGAGGCTATGATTAAACATGACACTTAGGTGAGGTGCCAGTTCATTTTGTAGTTCATGTAGTACACAGCCTGGGATGTCGTCTGGTCCCATGGATGCTGTATTCTTAGTTTTGGAGAGTGCATTTTTTACCAGTGTGGCCATTACTGGAATTTGGCAATCTTTCAGTATTGAGATTGGCCCCTTTAGGGGGTGAGGGGGTGACATTTGCACTGACTCGATCTGCCAGGATATTGGCAATATCCTTGGGATCAGTATATTTAATGTGATTCTGTTGTAGCTCAGAGCAGATCTGAGCATTTAGATTCTTGACATAGCTATAGAATGCCCTGTGGTTGTCTTTGGAATCTTTGGCAATTTTATTTTCGTAACTAGCTTTGGAAGATTTTATGAGGGATCTCAGCTTCTTACCGAGGCTGGTGAGGGAGTTTTTTGCATCCTGTGATTTTCCTCTTTTCTGCAACAGTTTCTTCCTTTTGTTGTAAAGTTCATTTATGGCAAGGGACCACCAGATTTACTTCCTTTTTTTAGAGGAGATTATCTTGATTCTATTGGTGATGGCATGATTCATGCACGAGTGGATGTGCTAGTACAGTACCTAAGTGTAGGATTCAGCAGTTGAACTTTCAATTCCCATTTGCATGGGTGTCATGAAGTTTGTCACTTCTGACTTGAGTAGTATGAAGTTG
This sequence comes from Protopterus annectens, assembly GCF_019279795.1. Classification (NCBI taxonomy): domain Eukaryota; kingdom Metazoa; phylum Chordata; order Ceratodontiformes; family Protopteridae; genus Protopterus; species Protopterus annectens. The sequence goes on from NC_056748.1 coordinate 769,321,906, forward strand.
GCTTTGGAGAAGTTTTTTACGGAGGTTTCCTTACTAGGGGGTGGGGGTGGGATGTGGATGTCAAGGGTGATTAGCTTATGGGCAGACTTGACTAACAAGGGGGTGACCATAGGTGTGGAGTATTGATTTCCCATGTTGGCAATGACCAGGTCTAGGATATTGGGAGCCCCTAGTGGGACTAAGGATTAGTTGATCCAGGGCGTTGGAATTTATGAATTCCAAAAACCATTGGGCAAAGGTGTTAGTACATGAGTAGTTTTCGCAGTTAATGACAGGGTAGTTGAAATCACCCAGTATTAGCATGTTTGGTTGTATCTTAATATTTTCCAGTGTGTTTAGAAAGGTAGTTAGAATCTTAGGGCATGGTGGGGGATCTGTAGCAAGCTACAATTTGGATTGCAGTTTTACCTAGTGTTAGTTGCACCTGGAGAATTTTAGACACATTGTGTTGGGCAACTAGCCTGGTGTGAATATCCTTGGTGAATATGGACACTCCTCCACCTTTAGTGTTTCAGTCCTGGTTTCGTGGCTGAAAAGTGTGGTAAGAGTTGTAGCCTGGTATTGCAGGGGTGCTCTCTGGAGCCTTGAACCAGGTCTCAGCTACTGCACAGATATCGATGTTTTCCATTTTTCGGAGTGCCTCGAGAAAGTGCATTTTGAGGTTTAGACTTCTAGCATTACCTTCAGATTTTATACACTTGTACCTGTTACAGTGGTGGTTTTGTCCTTTGAACTTTGCCAGGGGTAGCCCTCAGTCAGCCTGAATACCAGAGGCTTAGTATTTCTGTGTCGGGTGCTGTCGCTCCAGGACTGACGTCAGGTCATCAGTGGTATGAAAACAGGCAGCCTACCATTACATCAGTTTGTCTTGCCCTGTCAGGAGCCCCCAATAAGGAGCTAGGTTATGGTGGAGGAACACCACCAGTAGAAAGTAAAAAAGAAGTTATGTACTCACCATAACGTTCCATCTGAGTAGGTAACTTCATTTGCCAGCAACCTGTGGGTATCGGATCCAAATTGGATCTGAGCCAGCAGCTTTATGCAGCTAAGATCCGAGCTCCAAGCTCCTCCCCTTACCCATAATCCCCTGCCATCCCTCTTTGTCCTCAGATCGAGTTTGCTATAGCATCATAGAATACTACAACCAAAGGATCAGCTAAACATCCTAACCTGATGTCACATCTGGCACAGGAAGCACAAAGATCCTAAAAGGATGAACTACAGGTTAGGGGGACGGAGGGGGGGGGGTTGGTTGCTGACAAATGAAGTTACTTATTCAGATGGAATGTTATGGTGAGTACATAACTTCTTTATCTGAAGTAGTTAACTTCATTTGTTCATCAACCTGTGGGACAGAGTCCCCAGCTACCAAAAAACTTGGGAGGTCCTCATGGAAGAATATTCCGGAGCACTGCAGAGCCAAAGGACGCCCTCCCTCTGGAAATTATATCCAGCTTGTAATGGGTAATAAAAGTATGGGATGAAGCCCCAAGTGGCTGCTGAACAAATGTCATCCAAAGGACACTCTGGACCAAAAGGCAGCAGAAGTGGAAACCGATCGAGTAGAATGGGCATGAACTCCGACAGGTTCTGGTTGGCCAGGACTCTTATATGCAAGAAGTATACATTGGGAAATCCATCTGGACAATGTAGCTTTTGACACAGGTTTACCCAAAAAGGGTTTAGCAAAGGATACAAGAAGTTGCTCAGATTTCCTATGTTCAGCAGTCCTGTGTAAATAGAACCTCAGTTGTCTGCGCACATCCAAAGAATGTAATCTGCATTCACCTTTGTTATGATAATTTGGGAAAAAAATGGTAAATTGATAGACTGATTAATGCTGGACTCGGAGGCAACTTTAGGCAAAAAGGAGGATTGGTCCTGAGGGAAACTCTGTCTTTATGAAAGACCAGGTATGGAGGTTTGGCGCAAAGGGCTTGAAGCTCCGAAACCCTTCTAGCTGAGGTGATAGCAATGAGAAAGGCCGTTTTCCAAGATAAATATTTTAGATCCACCAAAGCTGCAGGTTCAAAGGGAGGGCCAGTAAGAGCCTGGAGAACAAGGGTTAAATCCCATGGAGGGACTGCATCCTTAACAGGAGGCCTTAACAAGAAAGTACCTTTTAAGAAAGTCTTGCAGATCTTGGAAGAAGCTAAAGAACAGTGATCACTTCCCACATGAAAGTGTGAAATCGCTGCTAATTGGACTTTGACAGTAGAGGAGCTGGCACCTTGATCAAATAAGTATGACAAAAAATCTAATACAGCTGGTATCGGGGCTGTAAAGGGATCCAAATTTCTGTTCCGCCCAGATCGAAAAACTTTTCCATTTTCTCTTATAGACCTTTCTAGTTTCTAGGTTTATGAGCGGCTACTAAAATAGCTTTAACGGAAGAGATGATACCGGGAGTCCTAGCGATTATTGGAACTGGATCAACCAAGTTGTGAGCTTGAGATTGTCCAGGTTTGGGGTTGTCAACCCCAGGGGGTGAGATAACAGATCTGGAGTGGGATCCAAAATCCATGGAGGATTGACTAGATGAGACCATAGGCAAGGGAACCACATTTGATGAGGCCAGAATGGGGCTATGAGGATCACTCTGCTCTCCAACCGACGAGCTTTCTGCAAGAATTTTACCATCAGAGGAAGAGGTGGATAAGCATAAAGTAGACTGGATGGCCAAACATGCACTAGAGCGTCTATGTGGGGATTCCCCTGGTGGGGGAAGTAGAGCAAAGTACTCACTGCACTTTGCGTTCGAAGGCAACGTGAAGAGATTGCAGCAAGGTTGACTCCACTTGAGGAAGATTTGCTTTGCTACTCTCAGGTTCAGAGACCATTCGTATGGTGAGAGGATGGTTCGACTCAGCCTGTCTGCCAAAATGCTCGACCGACCCGGAATGTGCATTGCTATGAGAAAGCGGTTGGTGGCAGTCGCCCATTCCCAAACTCTCATGGCCTCTCGACACAGCAGATAGGATCTGGTTACCCCGTTTGTTGATATACCAGACTACTGACATGTTGTCTGTTTGAATCGCAATTGTCCCCAAGGGAAGAAGGGCCTGGAGTGCTTGCAACGCTAAAAGCACGGCCCTCATCTCTAGGACATTGATGTGCAACAAGGTCTCCAAGTGGGTCCACGTGCCTTGGACGGTTCTGCCCATGCACTGCCCCCCCCACCCGAGGCGAGAAGCATCCGTGGTCACCGTGGCTTGGGGTGGGGCCATAGAGAAGGGGCGCCCTTCCCGGAGTTCCGAGGACTGGATCCACCAGAGTAGGGATTTCCTGCAAACCTTGCTGAGGGAGATAGATGCACTTAGCGGATGTTGCAGGATGGACCATTGAACCTGCAAGGTCCACTGTAGGACCCTCATGTTTAGAAGGGCTAGAGGTGACAGATTGATGGCTGCAGCCATGGAACCTTGTGTCCTCAGGACCAATTCCACTGGAGGAGCCGGGGATTGTAGGAGGGCCAGCACATGTAGTGTCAAAGTTCGAAGCCTGTCCAGAGTTAGGAAGGCCCTCAACAGGTTTGTGTCTAGCCTGGCTCCTATGAAATCCAAGGTTTGAGTTGGTTGAAGGGAGGATTTCTTGAGATTGATTGAGATTCCCAGATGAGAGGCCAAGTGAAGGAAGTAATTCCTGGCTGAACTGAGTAGATGCCTGGTGGGGGCGGTCAGGAGCCAGTCATCTAGGTACAGAAAGACCTGTATTCCCTGAAGCCTCAGGTGGGCCGCTACAACTGCCATCACTTTGGTGAACACCCTGGGGGCTGTGGTGAGACCAAAGGGGAGGACCCTGAACTGATAGTGGCTGGCTCCCAGCCGGAAGCGGAGAAACCTTCTGGATCGTCTGTACATCAAAATGTGGTAGTATGCATCCTTGAGGTCTATAGAGCACATGCAGTCATTCTCCTGCAGGAGTGGGAGAATGGATTGAATGGTGACCATCCAGAACTTTTCTTTGGCAATCGACGGGTTTAGAGTGGACAGGTTGAGGATTGGTCTTAAGTCCCCCATCTTTTTTGGCACCAGAAAGAACCTGGAGTAGAAGCCTGATATGGATTGATCTTGGGGGACGGGCTGGATTGCTCTTTTTTCTAGCAGCTGCTTTATTTCTGTGGCTGCTGCCTCCCTTTGATTGGGTGGGACATCAGGGAGGCTCCGGGGTCTGAGAGGGAGATTCAGAAAGGGGATAGTGTAACCTCTGGATATGATTCGAAGTACCCAGCGATCCATTGTAATGGACTCCCAAACTGCTAGGTGCCTCAAGAAACTGCCTCCAGTGTGGAGCAGTCGGGTAACCCCTCAGGGCTGCTGCGTGGGCCAATCCGAAAAGGGTTCACGACCCGAAATTCTTCGGTCCCCCTCTGCCTCTGGGCCGGTGTCCACCCTGTCCTCCTCTGCCTCTGAAGGATGAGGGGTCCAGGGAGAAACAGGACTGTTGAGATTTCCAGAACCACATCTTCTTTTGTCCCCTTTGGTTTCTGGAGAAGGACCTCTGGGGAGCCGAGAAGTGGATCCCGACGGCAGACATCTTCCCGTCTTTCTCGCTCTGGACCAGCATGTCGCGGATGGTCTTACCAAACAGCAAAGAGCCATCAAAAGGGGCATTTGCGAAGGACGCCTTGAAGGGTTCCGCAAAGTCATAGAGACGGAGCCAAGCATGCCGCCATAAGACAATGCCCGCTCCGCTAGCTCTAGCGGCTCCTTCCACAGCATGGGAAAGAAGCCGCATAGAAGTGTTCGAAATGGACTTGAGTGGCCATTCGAGCTGAGAATGTTTTCTTATCCTCAGATATAGTTCAGCGACCTTACGGAGAAGGTGGCTGAAGTGAACATTCGCTTCCCTAGGTGGTCCATCGTCCGAGACTCCTTGTCGGGAGGGTGGACAGAGGAACTCTCCTGGGCTAGTTCTTTCTTGGTGGCAGCCGCCACCAACATGGCATCTACCAGAGCCCGCTTGCTCCAAACCATTCTATCTGTGGGTGGACTGAGAATTTTGTCTGGTCTTTTTGGTATGGGCTCCACAGTGTCCAGTTCCTTCCATGCCCTGGTAGTGATCAGATCTACCAGGGGATTGGCGGGAGGGGACAACCAAGAGGTAGATGGGCCTGCGTCAAACGCCTCCAGAAACACAGACTCATCGGAGGAAGGTTTTTGGGCTGACCACCCCCCTCTAATATGAAGCATTTCCATAATGTCTCCGAAGGAGATGTCCTCGGGGGGGTGACCTTGGGGAACCTTCCCCTTCCTCTAAGTCAGTGTCCTCTGTCAGGGACTCGGGCGAGTCCAAGTGCCTCCTCCTGCACTTACGTTTGTGAGGAACCTCCTCGGGCGGGCTGTCTGAGGATGCCTCACCAACCACATTTTGTTCCTCTAAAGGAACTATCTGGGATGTAGGCACAGGCTGTCCCTGGGGCCGGGTGATGGAAGGTAGAGAGGTAGTGGAGGGTAGAACCACAGCAGGAGCTTGGGGTCTCGAGTCCCTCGACAAGACCCTCTCCACAACATCGAACGCTGAAAGAGAACTGCTCTCTCTAGGATCTGAGAGCAGTCCCTTCGGATCCGAGGCATGGACCGGCGCAGATGCAATCGGATCCGAAGGGCCAGCATGCTCCGACCGAGACGGCGCCAAAGACACATTGACACCTCCGGATCCGAAGTTCAGCTCACAGCTCTGAGAGCTCGGATCTGAAAATGGACCCGACAAACTCAAGGGTGCGGTCGGAGCCGAAGTAGGGTATACTATTGGCGCTGAGCCTCCCCCGGCTCCGATGCTACCTGGATCTGAACCCCGGTAGTGGGTCAGAGAAGGAGCAATTGGGACTAAAAATGGGGTTGAGCTCCCCCCGGAGGGGGGGGGATGCAGGAGCACTCCCATTTGCAGTTGGGCCTGGAGAAACCTACGCATCATCTGGTCTATATCTGCATCAGACAAACTTTGAGTCAATCTAGACGAGGCCACCGAGGCTGGCCTGGAGTGCCGCCTCGAAGACCTCAAAGACGACCGGTTCTCCTCCTCCAGCTCCAGGGAAAAACGAGGTGAATGGAGCCAGGAAGGAGAAGGCCTGGACGTCCTAGGAGAGGCTATTTGTTTAGCCAGCGGAGCCGAAGAGGAAGCTTCAGCCCGTCACTTGTGGTGCTTCTCTCTCCTAGATTCCCTCTCCTCCTGAGCCATGGTGGGAGGGTGAGTCCCGGTCAGGGGAGCAGGGATGGAAGGCAGGACCGGTGCCGTCGAGGGAGAAGAGGACGAAGCAGAGTCCGGGGGCAGAAGTCCCGCCAGAATCAGCTTCGACCTCCTGTCCCTCAAAGCCCTGGGGTTGAAGGCTGCACAAATTGTGCAGCCCAAAGAGAGATGGTCAACCCCAAGACAGATAAACACACAGAGTGTGGCCATCCACTGGGGATAGCTTATGGCCACACTCGGTGCATTTGGAAAAGAAAGCTTTAGGGGCCTCAGCCATGGTAACAAGATAGGCCCAACCCGCACACACCTTCACACACACGGGGGAGGGGTAAGACTAAACTAACTAAAAAATAGAAAAATTATCAACAAGATTAGCAATTTAACAGAAAAGGGGAAACAACACTCACTCGTCTATAGATTAAACTAAAAAACTAGGTCAAAGAAAGGTAATTTTTTGTAAAACTCACGAAACTTTACACTTGGAAACTCATTCTAGATGCTTGAATAAGCTGTGACAAACGAGATCTAAGGACAGAGAGGGATGGCAGGGGATTATGGGTAAGGGGGAGGAGCTTGGAGCTCGGATCTTAGCTGAATAAAGCTGCCGGCTCGGATCCGATACCCACAGGTTGAACAAATGAAGTTAACTACTTCAGATTACCAAAATTTCCTTGTAAGGAAAGGAGAGAGAGAGAGAGAGACAAGGGGGCTGGAGGGAGGGAAACCAGGACTGCAACAGTGAATACACTCGAACATCTACATTTATGGTAAGTCTACACAACTGTACTATGTTCATCATGTTTCACACTTGCAGTCATCACATTTGGGTTGATTCCCAAAGCTGAAGAAAAGGGTGGAGGCAGTCAAGAAGACTGGGGGCTGGCTAGGAATCCCTGCAAGACTGTGGTGGCAAAGCCTGCCCTGGATTTGGGGAAGATAGGCAGGTGGTAATGCTTGAAGGTATAAACAGATGCCCATGTTGCAGCCTCCAGGATGTCCCTGGTGGGGACCCCTCTGAGAAAAGCTGCAGAGGTGGAGGTTGCTTTTGTGGAATGCGTCCTTACCCCCCTTTGGGGGTAGTTTCCCGTGTTGTTTGTAGCAGAAATGGATCCAGTGTGCTATCTATTTGGAGATTGATTGCTTGGATATGGCCTTGCCCTCTGTTCTTGCAACAAAGCTGACTAGCAATTGATCAGTTTTTCTAAAAGATTTAGTCTTGTCGAGGTAGAATCTGAGCTGTCTGTGCACATCTAGAAAGTGCAGAATCCTTTCCACCTTGTTTTGTGGGTTAGGGAAAAAGGTGGGCAAATGAATGGATTGGTTGAGAGCCACACTGGACATCACTAAGCATGAAGGATAGGGTTAAGACTTGAGGGAGACCCTGTCAGCATGGAAAATGATGAAGGGCTCCACACCCATAAGTGCTTGTAGCACTGATACTCTTCCAGCTGAAGTGATGGTCCAGAAGCAAGGCTGTCTTCCAACACAGAAATTTTAACTCTGCTGTAGCTGCAAGTTCAAAGGTGAGCATTGTGAGCTTTTCCAACACAAAGTTAAGGTCCCAGGCTAGGGTAGGAGCTCTTCTGGGTGGCCTTAAGTTGTTGGCTCCTCTTAGGAACTGTTTGATGAGAGGGTGAGAGAATAGTGGTGGCTTTGTGATGAAATGAGCAGAGATGGCTGAGGCATGAATTTTAATAGAAGAGAAGGATAGACCCCTATGTAGTAGGTCTGCCAGTTAACCCAGGATAAAAGGCAGGGAGGGCTGTGCCGTTCCAGCTCCCTTAGCCTGTATCCAGGTGCAAAACCTTTTCCATTTGTCAGCATAGGATTTTCTAGTGCTGGGGGTGTCTGGCCTCATGTATAACATCTAGAATTTGTTTGCCTAGGCTGGCAGCTTGAGGAGAGGTCAGGGTATAAGCCAGGCTGCCAGGTTGAGGGTCTGCAATTGGGGATGCATGAATTCTCTATTCCTCTGGGTCAGGAGTGTTGGGATCTGAAGTAGGTGCCATGGTGTCAGAGGTGACAGGCTGCACAGCAGTGGGTACCAGCACTGGCATGGCCAGTCTGGGGCAATCAGGATAGCTCTCGGTTGTTCCTCCCTTATTTTGAGCAGTACCCTTGAAATGAGTGGTAGAGGGGGAAATGCATAGATCAAGAAATTTACCCACTGGAATGATAGAACATCCACTTTCCAGGCCTTGCTGTGAGGTTCCCTGGTGCAGAATTTGCTGAGCTGATGATTGGAGTGGGAGGCAAATAGGTCTACTTTTGGGGTGCCCAATTTCTGGGTTACAAGGGTGAAGGTTCTGAGGTCTAGCTGCCACTCGTGTGGGTCTAGCAGGTTTCTGCTTAAGTTGTCTGCCAGTGAGTTTAGACAGCCTGGCAGGAATTGTGCTAACAGGTGTAGCTGCATGGCTGAAGCCATGTGCCAAAAGGTCATGGCAAGCCTGCAAAGATAAGAGTGAGTCCCTCCCTGCTTGCTGATATAACACATCACTGTGGTGTTATATGTTTTGATCAGTAGAGGCCCCGGGGACAGTAGGAGTCTGAAAGCTGTCAGTGCATGCTGAACAGCTAACATCTCTTTTAGGTTGATGTGCAGATGTATTTGATTTGGGCCCCATTGGCCCTGAATGCACCTGCTGTCCAGGTAAGCACCCCAGGAATAGTCTGATGCATCTGTGGTGATGGTCTGGGTGGTGTGGGGTTGTGAGAAGGGAAGTCCCTTGTTGTGGTTGAATGGTGCTGCCCACCAAAGAAAATCTTTCCTTAGACAAGATATCATTGGAATAAGAATTTCCAGGTCTTGAGAGTGCTGACATCAAAGGCTTTTTAGGTACCACTGTAGTTTCCTCATATGCAGTCTGGCATATGGAACAAGTAAAATGCAAGAAGCCATGAACCCTAGCACTTGCAGGATTTGCCTTGTAGATAGCTGGGTTCTGGTGGCTAGTTGAGAGAAGTAGCCTGTCAGGCAGGTAGGCTTGTTTTTCTGGAGTAAGGAATGCCATCTGGGATGCTGTGTCCAGGCTTGCTCCCAGGAATACGATTTGTTGTGTGGGGACTAGTTTTTATTTCTTTTTGTTGATAGTATATCCCAGAGAGGTCAGTAGGTCCTTTACAAAGGTCAGGTGCTGAAGCAGCTTTTCCTGTCTGCCTGAATCAGACAGTTGTCCAATATAGGTAAAAACATGAATATTTCTTTGTCTGCAAAAAGCAATGGTGGGAGCCAGACATTTTGTGAAAACTCTAGGAGCAGTAGATAAGCCAAAGGGAAGCGCAGAGAACTGAAAGTGCATAGATCCCACCCTGAAATGTAGGTATTTCCTGCATGATTCCCTGATTGGGATGTGTAGGTAGGCCTCTTTTAGGTCTAGGGTGGCTAACCAAGCATCCGTGGAAAGCACAGGTAGAAGCTGCTGGAGTGTGAGCATTTTGAATTTTGGTATAACCAGAAAGGTGTTTAGAATGGATAAATTGAGAATGGAGTGCCATGTGTCCTCTTTTCTGGGTACCAGGAAGAGTCTGGAGTAGAAACCTTGGCATATCTGTTCTGCAGGAACATGCTCTATGGCTTTCATGGGGAGCAGGGGAAGGACTTGCTTTTTGACCTCTGCCCAGTGGTTTGGAAGAAGATTTGGGATCCCTTTTGGGGTTGGTAAAGTGTGGAAATAAAATTTGTATCCCTGGGACACTATGTTGAGGACCCAGCAGTTATTGGTAATGGTGGCCCAGCTGCCTACATGGAAGGAGGGTTTTCCTCCTAGGGGCAAGAGCAGAGGGAGGGGGTGGAAGTGTAAAGTCATTGTGAGTTTTTACCATAAGGGGGTGGCTTTGCACTCCCTGTTTTTGAAGAGGAGGAACTCCATTGCATAGATCTTTGCATTCTCTGGGGCTGTCTTGGGGGGGGGGGTCTGCTTCCCCTGGGTCTGGGCTGAGCTGGCCTGGAGGGAGCAGGAAAGGACCAGTGCTTGGAGGGGCAATGCCTACTGAACCTTGGAGGCTGGACCTGTAAGAAGTCTGTCTGCATAGATTTAGCTTTTTCTTCCATCTTTTTTAAGACCTCTTCTGCCTTGGTGCCAAATAAGTTGTCTTTGTTCAAGGGTGCCTCCAATAGTTTGGATTTGACATGGTCTGGCAAGGTCTGTTCCTTAAAGCATGCCTTCTAATGACATAACTGGTGACTGCTGCCCTGCAAGATGCTTCTAGGGTGCCAAAACCACATTTGTAAGGTGTACTTAGTTACTTGACTTGCAGAATGCATTAACTCTTGCAACTCTATTTTCTGCACAAGCAGGAAAAGAAGATATTTTTTGTTTGAGGAGTTCCATAGTATGTTGCCGATATTTCAGCATGTAGAACTGACAATTTAATGCTCTAATAGCAACAGTAGCAGAGGTGTATACTTTTTTATCCCATCTGTTTAATGCTCGGGAATCCCTTTCTGAGGGGGTGGGATTCTTAGCGGAGGTTGCTTTGATTCCTTTAAGTCCTTGAGAGATGACCTCAGGGTCAGCAGCAGGATTTTTGAAAAGAAGTTTGTGAAAATCAGGGACTCTATAATATCAGTCAAGTTTCCTGGAAGCAGGAGGGAGGGTGTCAGGAGTCAGACTTGATTATATAAAAACATCATCCAGGACAAGAGGAATGGCCAGAGGTCTGTGCTGTGGCAGATCTAAGAATTCCCACAGTCTCATTTTAGACTGAGGATAATCCTGACATTCCCATTGGAAATGCTCCCTTAAAGCATGTAGGGTTTCCCCAAAGGAAAAGTCCTAAGTTGGAGAGGCTGAAGGGATGGATTCCTCAGAGTCAGAGTCCTCACAAGCAGAGAGGGATTGCATATCTTTATATTCAAATGCATCAGAGTCATCGGACTCCTGTTCAGATAAAACTACTGGGGACAAGTCTCTCTTGCTTTCGGAAGAGGTAGGCTGGCTTCCCCTAATAAGCATTATAAGGTCTTCCACCATTTTAAGCATTTGAGACCGAGGCAAGGAAGCAGGTGCCTGAAGCTTGGGTCATTTTTTTGGGTGTGGTTCATACCCTGGGCCTTAGAAACTCGGATTTATAAAGAACTGAAGATACAAAAGAAGTCATCGGTCTGTGTTGAGCATCAGTACTGCGAAGTACTTCCTCAGAAGTTGGTGCCTGCTCAGCGGCTCTGGACCCATCCAAGGTAGAGACATCCGCAGGATCCTTAGTTGAAGAGTCTTGCAGCATACCAGACTCTGCAAGGGTCTTGGTAGCATCCTGCAAATCCACAGAAGCAGGCATCAGGGACTGCAAAAGCGCCACACTGAGGACCGGAGAACTGGCAACTAGCTTAATGGAAGCATCTTCGGCAGTTTTGGTCATGTGCGGTCTGTCTCTGTCTTTAGCCTTACATTTTTTTCGGAAGATCTGTAGTCGGATGGCTTACCGAAGCCATATCGGAATTTGAGGACTGAGAGCGAAAATATCTACCTAAAATAAGGGCCCGATGACAAAGTTCTGGTACTGAACAAAGCACAAACGTGACAGTGGGGGACATCGTGGTCTGGCCTAAACAGGTGATGCAGTAAAAATGGTAGTCTCGGTGTGGTATTTGCTTTCCACAGGCGTGGTATTTGCTTTCCACAGGCAAGACAATTGTTAACTTTTTCTGACATTGGTTAGAGCAAGAAAAAAGGATCCCCAACAGGATACTTAGCTTTAGAAGACTTCAACTTATTCAGAAATGTAAACTCCGGTAGCAGCTGACTGGCACTCGTGCGAACTGCTTCTGCTTCAGACTCCTCGACAAGAAAGACTGATGTAATGGCATCGGCTGCCTGTTTTTATACCACTGATGACCTGACATCAGTCCTGGAGTGACAGCAACCGACGCAGAAATACTAAGCCTCTGGTAATTCGGGCCAACTGAGGGATACCAATGGCAGGATAACTCAAATATGATGACTGCAACAGTGAAACACAAATAACATCTGTGGAATGAGGGGCATGGCGGGAAAGTCATACAATAGACCTGGGGGCCAATCATGTAGCACAGCATCTCTTGGTGACTCCCTCTGGGGGGGGATCAGGGTGAGGAAGCTGCTGCATTTGTTGTTCATGGGGGAAGCAAAGAGGTCGTACCAACGACTAAACATTTGAGTCACTACTACAGGGTTGAGACCACTCATGAGGCATCAAAATGTTCCTGCTCAGTTTGTCTGCAATCAGATTGGAATTCCTGGGAATGTGCGCTGCTAGTAGAAAATGGTTGGAAGCTATCGCCCATTGCCACAGTCTTAGGACTTCCCCACATAAAGGGTAGGATCTGGTTCTTCCTTGCTTCTTGATGTATCAGACTACTGCCATATTGTCTGATTGGATAGCAACTGTCCCAGAAGGAAGGGTTGGTTTGGAATGCTTGCAATGCTAAGAGCACCAACCTCAGTTCTAGGACAATGATATGCAGTTTGGCCTCTAAGGGGGACAAAGTGCCTTGGACGGTCTTTCCCTGAAAATCCCCCCCCCAAACCCATCAGGGAAGTGTCTGTGGTCACACTGGCTTTGGGTTGGAGGGAGGAGGATGACAATATAACATCTCTGGCTTCATCCACCAACTCAGATCTTGTTTGCATCGGTTTGTTATGTGGATTGGGTAAGACATTGAGTATGTTAGAAGAGACCATTGAGATGACAGGAGCCACTGGAGTAGCCTCATATGGAATCCTGCCCATGGAACCAGTGAGATTGTAGCTGCCAGAGCCCAGGAGTTGTAGGACCTGTCAAGCTAGGACAAGATTTTGAGAAAGTATTATTTGAAGTTGAGATCTCAGTCTTAGTAGCCTGTGAAGAGGTAGGGCAACTTGGCATAATATTGTGTTGAACGTTGCCCCAATGAACTCTAAGCTTTGAGTCGGTACCAGCTTTGTCTATGTTTATGGAGATCCCTAGCTTTTCTGCCAGACGTTGAGTGTACAATATGGCTTGAAGCAGTTGACTCCTGGTTGGATTGGTAAGGAGCCACTCATCTAGATACAGAAACACATGGAATCCTTGCAGTCTCAGGTGAGCTACTACTACTGCCATGCATTTGGTGAACACACTGGGGGCTGTGGAAAGACCAAAGGGCAGTACTTGAAATTGGTAATGATTGGCTCCCAGCTGGAAGCGGAGATATCTTCTGGATTGTTTGTCCATTTTTATGTGGTAATATGCATCCTGAAGATCTATAGAGCACATCCAGTCATCCTTCTCCAAATAAGGAAGAGTGGACTGAACCGTGACCATCCGGAATTGCGTTTGTCTGACGAACTTGTTCAGTACACCGAGATCCAAAACTGGTCTCCACTCTCTTTTTTGGCGCTAAAAAGAACCTTGAATAAAATCCGGATCCTATTTGGCCTGGTGGGACTGATTGGATGACCCTTTTTCTCAGCAGTTTTTGAACTTCTAGTTCTGCTGCATCCCTCTGACTGGGTGGAATGTCAGAGATTCACCTTAGAGGCCTGGGGTAAAGGTTGAGGGGGATATGGTAACCTCTGGTTATTATCCTCTGCAACCAGGAGTCTGATGTTATAGATTGTCAGGCCAAGTGGTGCAGAGAAAAGGTCCTTGGGATTTCTTGAACCACATCTTTCCGCCCCTCTGATTCCTGGAGTAGGATCATTGAGGGGTTGAAAAACATATGCCCACGGCAGATAGGGTCTTTCCATCCTTCACACACCTAGCTAATGTGTCCTTAACATTTGGACCAAATAAGGAAAACTCATCAACAGGAGCATTGATGAAGGAAGACTTGAAGGGGTCCGCAAAGTCACATAAGCACATCCAGGCATGACGTCTCATGACACCTGAAGTGACTGCTCTGGCTGCCCTCTTGGTTGTGTGAGCTATCAACTGCATGGAGGAGTTAGAGATGGACTCTAGGGTGGTAAGCTGAGAGACTTTCTTGCACCTCTTCAGGTAATACCCCTGCCAAAGTACCTGAAAGTTCTGTAATCAGGTCCCTTTGGAGATGTGTAAAATGTGCCATGTAATTCAGTGATCATATGGCAAAGGTCACTGAAGTACAAGTCTGCTTCCCTAATCTGTCTATCATCTGGGATGCCCTGTTCAAAGGATGGACAGTCGAACATTCTTCCACTAGTTCTTCCTTAGTGGCCACCACCACCACAACCATGGAGTCTACTGCCAAATCTCTGGACCAGTGAGGGTGGTCTTCTGGTTGGGAAGAGTATTTTATCAGGCCTCTGGGGAATCAGCTCATTGTTGTCAGGGGCCTTCCAGGCATGCCACACAATGAGTTTAAATCAGCTCATCTGCAAGAGGGGTCACCCAGGAAGTAGATGGTCGAGCACGGAAGGCTTGCAAGAATACAGATTCCTCTATAGAAGGGTTGATGGGTTTCCAGTCGCCCCTCTGTTTCAGGATCTCCAGTATGTCTCTGAATGAGACATCTTCAGGGGGTGACCATGGGGACCCTTCTCCCTCATCAAAATCCGTATCTTCAGTGATGGAGTCCCTCAGGGAAATCCTCCTATTGCATGTTCTCTTTTGTAGTGGCTCCTCAGTGGGATCATCTGAGGACTCCAAAGAGTAGATGAGCTGGAGCAGGGTTTCTTGCTGCTTCCATGCTCAAAAACCTACATAGTGGGCTGCGTCAACTGCATGTCAAAGGAAAGGGAAAGATCAGGTTCTGACACTGGGGGTGCCAACTGCATGTCTGCAGAAGCAAGAACCCGCACCATTACCTGGAAGGCAGGCCCACCTGAAGAGGGATGGAAGCCCGAAACAGAGAGGGACAACCTCGGAACCAGGGTCACACCCTGCTCCGATGAGCCTACCTCCAGGATAGGAGCATACCTCCCAACTGTCCCAAATTACTCGTTTTTTACCGAGTTTTGGGGTCCAAAACTGGGGTGCCACGATTCCCGAGTGGCACCCCTTTAGTTCCGATTTTTTTTCACTGTATTTTTATTATTTTTTAAATTTTTGCACTTTGTCAGCTGACGTCATCACGTGCGATGCCATCAGGGCTACCAGCCTGTCGGAATTGAGCTAGCACACGTATGCGCACATATTTCCGGCTCAAAATCAAATACTTTCTGAGCGGGAACGGCTTGTTTTCTGATGCTCGCGCCTGGCTGATCACATTAGAAGTGTTAATTTATGGATTTTTATTAGCTCCTGGCTGCTCGTTTGTAGATGTATTATCGACTGTTTGCAGACAGAGACAAAGTAAGGTGTGACTGTGTGTGTGTGTATACAATCATCATTTGCACTTGTAATGTCTCTCATTAGCATGCCAACACTACTTGCATGCTATTATGCAGTTATTTGAATGCAATGCATACTGCTCTGTTTCTCTGGTAGCATGATCATACTGCACGTCTCTCGGTCCTCTCCTCCCTGTGTATTGTATTGTGTATTGCCACTCACAGTATAATTTTGAATAACGCTGTGATGTTCACAGCAGCATAATAAGGCAATACAAATCAAATGTCAGTGTGTTTAAAACTAAATGGGTATTTATTGTTTGAGTCACTGCACATATCATTATTGGCAAATCCTATTACAATTGAAATTAGAATTTGGCCTAAAAAGATGTTGCCCTGTGCACAAAGGAGCACATTCTGTGAGATATTTAACACGTATTTCTCTGAACTTGCCTCTGAACTCTATATGTTAACTATATGCACCAATAGTTACATTTTTTCATTCATTTCACATGAACCAACTAATTCTGGGTTTATAACTTTCACTGAATCATCCCTCATCAATGCATACACACATAAATAAATAAATACATACATAAATGAGTACTTGATACAGACTAGTTTCCACAGAAAATTACCTGAGACATTTCACAAAAGGGCATCACTTTACTGCACAAGCTTCATACTTTTTAAGACCTTCATTAGACCCATTGACATTATAGCTATTGTGTTGTCCATATATCGCCACATAAGATTACATATTCACAAAGTGTGTAGAGCAAGTGTTTGCACTATAAGTAAACAATGGCACAATTATAATTCTATACAGGTTAACAGTTATTATTCTGTGTTATCAGCCAGTCACACACCATGTCATAGGCTTTGCTGAAAACAGTCGCCAGAGTGCAGTTTGATAATGTCAGTCTAATACCTGAGTCTATACTGGTCAGCTATCACAGTCCTGCAGGACAAGTATAAAAGTGTGTTGTTGAATGTGGCCTAATCATCACTATGACCAGCAATATAGTCTTCCTGGGACACATTTTTCTTACAGTAGACAAAGAAAGTAAAGCGTCAGAATATATCTCTTTATTGGTCAAGTCACTACTAAGAAACTGTGTGTGTGTATGTGTTTCTGAAGATATATTTGCATTTCTGAATGACCCATATTCTCTTAATTTTGAAAATAATTACATTTTATTTCTTCCAATCTACTTGCATAATTATTTTATTCTCTAAGCATCATTCATGCAAATGGAATGTTTTCTCATTTAGAAATACTAATGAAACAAATTATTTTTTGAACTTTTAAGGCATTTTCCTCGCTATAAAATATATATGCTTTGCAGATTATGGTGATACCAAGAAGACAGTATTTTCTTTTAATTTATTTATTCAATCTTTGACCCATCTCAACCAAAATTTGGGTTTCAAGGACATATGCACACAGATAATGAATGGAGTTGAAGTCTGAACCCCTTGGAACTGTGATTTATAGGCTTTAACTTTGGAAAGAGGATGAAACAACAGGAACACATTTAATCTTAGCCAAGTGGCAAGCTTTTTGAAGGCATGGAGCAGCTAGCTTTATTGGACTGCAAGACAATGTAATGAAGCAAGGCTTTCTGGCACTGTCTTGTCTAAACAAAAAAGGGACTTAAGCGAGATACTGGTTACTATAATTGACACATGCATCTTCTAAAAAATATATATCAAAATAGCAATTTCGGCAGACAATCACAAGTGTGAATCAAGAATTTATTATGACCTACTCACATGTACTTTGCAATTAGCAGACCTGAGTTATGAAACATGTAACAGAACATATTGTTTATGTGTGTGTGTGTGTGTGTGTACTCAGGCTCAAACCCTGTACCTTGGGTACAGGGTAAAAATAGCCTTTGTGCTAAGAGGTTGAGAGCTGTGGTGAGAAGTGAGAAATTAATTCACTAAATGGTAGCCATTAAGTTTCAGTCTTCCTATTTTTCAGGAAGCTGCTGATTTGGCATAGTGGTATGTTGCACTGACCCTAGTGCATAGGGTCCTGGGTTCAAAGCTTGCCAGTGAAATGCATGGTAGTAACACATTTTATTCTAGCAACATTACAAAATTATACAAGCAATGTTTAAAATGTGTCCCTGGTTTTTGACCCCCCCCCCAAAAAAAAATGAAATTGAAAATAAGTGTAAGACGCTGTGCAAGATTTCTATGGCTTACACTACTGTCATTCTATCAATAGTGTGGATGTGGAAGTAGACTTTTATGATGGAAATGGTCTGAATTGGGCAGTTTTGTCATTATTGGTTTGTGTTTTGTTTCATTACTGGAAAAATGTTCAAACAATAAATTTAAAATGTGCTCTGCCTAACAAGTGTGTCGTGTTATATAAGGAATGTAATTTAATAAAGTCAGGAAGGTGTATCAAAGAAAAGAACACATGTATGTTTCTTGTTTTGTGTGCAAGAGGCCAATGACTTGAAAACAGCCCAAGGCAATCTTTATCCACCACTGACCAGATGCATTTTCTTTGGATGTGGTGTGGGTTTCAATGCTGTTTCAAAGAATGTGAGTTTCAAGGGCAGAGAAGTTTTAATGCCAAGCCTATTTTCATTGTGAGACAGTATTGCTTTGTTTACCAGGTGTCTATTAGTGTTTCTGCATTGTGCTGTCAATGTAAAAATAAAATCCAAATAATCATTGTAGAAGTAAAGCAGTATGCATACATTAGCGTTTATGGTAAATTGGGCGAAATAGCAAGGTAATGGGATATTGGAATGGCTGCAAGGGGCCTCTGGTGCCATATTTTGGTTGTCTGTTCTTCAGTTTGCATTTGAAAGTTGGTATCCCAGAATGCCATTGGAGTGGGTGGGGTTATGTAATTATGTATGCAAATTATATGTTAATCAGCGTACAGATTTGTACCTATTTTTCATGGGCCTTGTCCAGATTTTTGATGTTTCCAGGTTGAGAGGTATGGATAGGAGCCCCGAGAGGACTAGAGCTGCTCGAACCATAGACAGCACCATAGAAACAATTGGGGATAACCTAGGGATCACAGTGCCAACAAACCAGTCACTGTCACAAGGGTGGACCAGCTCCAAATGGAGTAATGTCCAGATGGCAAGCTCCAGAACCATGGAAGGAAACATCACAGGAATCGAAGGCATAGGCACTGAAGTAGACATCAGTACTGAGGGCTCCAAAGCTTGAGAAGAGGTTGAAGGAGAATATGTTGGAGTCTGTACAGAAAAACCTTTGGCTCCAGGTGGGAGGGAAGTCTTGGGCAGGGGTCAGAATTCCTCTGGCTGCCAAGAGCTGATAGACAAGCCCCACTAGGTCTATTTCAGAAAGACTCCTTGTGAACTGTGTTGATACTATCAAAGGAGAGACAGGTCTCTCAAAAAAGGGCTATACTGTTGTCCAAGGAAGGGGTCGATAGTAGGTGAATATCTGGTCCTGGCCAGAATTTCAAGTTTCGACAGAGGATGGATCCATGAAAGAAGTTATTGTTGTTGCTGAAATTGTGCCTGGTACTGAAGTAACTATCAGTACCAAAGCAGATATCAGTGTTGTTGGTTCAGTGGTTGCCAACTTCAGCACCGTACAGCTAATCATAGGCGCTGGTTCCAAAAGTCAGTGCAGACATTTTAGATATTTTTGGTTCAGATATTGTCTGTGAGCGTTTCAGTTCCATAGAACTCGGGGAAGCCGGAATCAAATAGCTTCTCTATTTCATTTCTTTCCTGGGAGGTGGTGAGACCTCCACCTCAGAAAGGGCCTCCAAAAAGGGGGGTTTTAATAAACCCTTGAGGAAAAATTTATTCTTCCACTCTGCCAAAGTGTGAGAGCTAAAGTTTTAACACAGGTCACAAGGAGGTTGTATCTGCAGATGAGGAACTCAGAGATAGTAGACACACGAAAGATGCCCTTCCAAATTGGGCATCTTTCACCACACTGTTTGAACCTGGTCATTCCTTTCTTGTCAGACAAAGTTGTAACAGCCTAAGTAGCTAAACAGAAAGGGGGAACAATATAGTTACCAGATTTAACCAACAGCAGAAATACCAAAGGTAAACACAGAGAAGAGAAAAATTACCTACTTTTTTATGGAAGGAAGAAGAGGGGAATACCAGCAATGGTAAGGTAATTATCAAAAGGTAAGGGAGAGGCCCGTGCCAACAATGGTACTAAGACTACCAAAAAAGGGTAGGAAAAGGGAGAGAACTCACAAAGGATAAGGTAAAGAAGTATTAAATGCTAAGAAAGTGAAAGGACTAGAAGATATTCAGCAATATAAATATCAAAAACTCTACTACTTAGTTGAGAGCTGGCTTGGCATGTCTTGAGAAGTACATGGCAAATGAGATCTGGGGATAGGAGGAGAGGGGCACTATGGGTAGGACTTAGCTTGAGAGTTTTTGTCTGGCGCAAGCTTGTGTATTGGCAGAGTCGGTTCCGAGGATGGAACCAAAGTCCCATCAGTAAGGAATGAATGAAGGTTTACAACATCAGATTGAACAGTTAGATAGTCCAACATAGTGATATCTTTCACTTTTGTATAATGTTTCCTTGTATTTAGTCCTCTGACCTCTTTTTGGATGTTTAAGACTTGGATAGGGAATGAATCACCAATACTACTCAGACTAACAGACTTAGAATACTTAAACTGGGATATAACCTTACAATCACTTTTGTATAATGTTTCCTTGTATTTAGTCCTCTGACCTCTTTTTGGATGTTTAAGACTTGGATAGGGAATGAATCACCAACACTACTCAGACTAACAGACTTAGAATACTTAAACTGGGATATAACCTTACCTTGTGGTTTTGTTAGTAAGGACTTTACAGAGACAAGGGCCATGGCTACCATTCTACACCCATGGGAATCACTGCTGGTCTTGTGTAAGTGAAGATAATAATAAGGTACAAGAAGCATGGGAAGAAGTCCAGGGATTGAACATCACTCATCCAGACATCTCACAGGATAAGACAGGTTTGTCTTTGTTTTCACAAGCTCCTTTCAAATTAAAAAAAAAAAAAAAAATGAAAATGGCAAGAAGGCATAAGGTAAGCTGTAAGCCAAGGGAGCGGAGCAAAATGTTTGTAGCTTTTTGTTGAGATGTGTGGTACATTTCTGGAGTGCTCTTTATCTGTACTATGTTCCAATAGACAAACAAATTCCATTGGCGAGTCAAGAGTTATCTTTATGCTTAAGTAGTCTGCAGACTGGTTTTGTAAATTGGGAAGATAGCCACAGATTATGCTGTATAGCCCAGTTTCCAAAAGAACAGTACTTCTTTGTAGAGTTAGCATTTAGTTCTCTCTTACTTGCATCAAATTATTGTTGTTGTGTTATCTGTGTTTATTTCTAGGTGGTCAGGATGTAAACATTGTCATGAAACAAAAAAAAAAAAAAGAAGAAAGAAGTCCACAACAAAGAAGAAGGAAGAAAAATAAACTGATTGTTTGTAAAGTAAAGAGAATATGTACTAAAAAGGACACTTAGGTAACATGCAGGTTACAGGGAATGATAATATTTTTCTATCAGAAAAACTTCAGTCTACAGAAAAAAGCATAATTTTTCCAAAAGAGAAGGTAGAAAAAAGGGGGCAAGAGGCAGGTGAAAAGGAAGAAATCAAAACGGAACGTGGAAGGACTGAAGAACATTAGTGTAAGAAAAAAAGAGAAAGATAGATGTTGACTACATGGCTCAAGCTGTGGATTTACAATGCCATCTGGACGAGAATTTAATACACAATGAAAACAGAGGGATTAATAAGACTGACGGCATGATATAGGAGTACTTTTCACCAAAAAAGTCTTCAGCAAATTCTGCCCGGCGCCTGAGTGTGCGCTTATTGAAGCAAGTACAGGCAGCACAGGCCGAGACGTCGTGGTCTGGGCCAAGGCAGGGAAGGCAGTACGAATGGAAGTCCTTATGAGGTATTTGTTTACCACAAGACAAACAGTTATTAACTTTTGCAGTTTTATCTGACATCGGCTGAGGCAAGAAAAGGTTCCCCAATGGGGTACTTAGCTTTCTGATGACTTCGGTTACTGAAAACACAGGAGCTGGCCGACCAGCACTTGCGAACTGCTTCTGCTTCGGGCACCGCGCGGCAAGAAAGACTGGGGAAGATGGCGTCGGCGGATGCTTTTATACCCCAGCCGCTCTGACGTCGGGGAGGAGGCGACATCTGCCGACGCCGGACCCAGACTTTGGAATCCGGCCGACTGAAGGGCTGCCTGAGGCAGGACAACCCATATGTAAGGACTGCAGTTGCATTCTTGAAGGACATCTATCTTTTGTAATAATTGATAGAGCAGATATTACTGTATCAGAAGCTGAAGATTCTTCAGAGCTGGTCAGCAAAGATATTCTTATAATTGGAGATTCAATTAGAGGAACTGATACTTACATTTGCAGAGAAGATAATGAACATCAAATAGCATTACACTTGCCAAGAGCAAAAATAGAAGATGTCATACAAGCCTTGGGATGCCTTAATGTAAGGAAGTACGGATCTGTTTATTTATGTTGGTACAAATAATCTCATCCACAAGGATTCTCTGGCTGTTAGTACGGAACTGACAGCCCTCTTAGATAGGATGTATTTTTCACAAATTATCTATAGAAAGGATAGTCAGGTCACCGTGATTGAAAAGATTTTTTGAGTAAATGTCCATATGGGAAAAAAAAATTGAAATGTGTAGAGCATCCAAGCCTAGTTTTGTGCATATGTGTTCAGACAGGATGGCCTGCATTTGTCAGGATCAGGGAAGAGAATTTTTGCAGCAGATATTTTGCAATATTTGACAAACACTAGGCAGGACTTTTGCCAGGTCAAAAATGTTAACAGTTCACGGATAGCAACATTTGATGCATCTCTTCTTCTTCTTTTGGCTTTTCCCGGTTAGAGGTCGCCTCAGTGGAACTCTGGTCTGCTAATGATTAGCAGTTGATTTTTATGGTTCCGAGGTATCAGCCCGACACCCAACCTTCAACAAAGGCACACCCATTCATGCATGTCGTTCGACTGTGGGGAGGACATGCAGACTCCACAAAGGCGGTGCTCAGCCGAGAATCAAATGGGAGAACCTCTTGCTGTGAGGCGACAATGCTACCGCTGCACCACCGTGGCTTCATATTTGATGCACCTCTGATGGTTGTTAGTGCTAGAAGCATTAATGAAAGTTTTTTTTTTTTTTTTTTTTTTTTATTGGAAACTTTGCTACGCTCCCACAAGATTGATGATGTTATTGTTTGTGAAACATGGTTAAAGAACAAAGGAAACAAAAACATGGTTAAAGAACAATGACTGGAAACCAGTTCTGTCAGGGTAGAAATGTTTTTACTGTAACATTCTAACAAAAAATTCAGGTGGAGGTGTTATGAAGGGTATTAAAGATAGTTATGAAACCTGTGATTATTACATATTCAATGATAACACCAAGACTGTGTAACTGTGAAAATTAAGACAACCCTGGAATATATAACAATTGCTGGGAGTGTACAGACCACCCAAGTCAAGTGCAAATGACCTAGACAAATTCTTACATTTCTTGCATGAAATGCAGGAGAAAAGATTATTAGCTGGGGACTTAAATTTACCAGAAACAGACTGGAATAATATTGATTCAACATTAGTAAGGAAATTATTCACAACATATATTCAGGGACAACTGTTTCAGATCGTAAATAAAAAAAAAAACTACCAGAGAACGGAACATACTAGACATAGTGTGCCTAACAAAATTTGTTACTTCAAGTCAATTTTATCACTGTTGATGAGCAGTAATCATTGGGTTGTAAAGGTTAATTTGTTGCTAGATTATTCTGCCAAACAAATCTAAACCAATGAGCAGAAGGTTAATTACAGATTATATGGAAGCAAAACAGTCACTATGTAAAACTCACTGGAGTGAAGTGTTCGGTGGAAAAACTGCAGGTAGAATGTGGAACGTTTTGAAAGAGAAATTGTTCTGAGTGCAAAAAAATATAAGAAATGGAAGACAGGTCAAATTACAAATTTGAAAACTGAAATAAACAAGCTGGAC
Source organism: Protopterus annectens (assembly GCF_019279795.1). Classification (NCBI taxonomy): domain Eukaryota; kingdom Metazoa; phylum Chordata; order Ceratodontiformes; family Protopteridae; genus Protopterus; species Protopterus annectens. Next base: position 769,345,343 of record NC_056748.1, read on the forward strand.
AAACAGATTAAGCATAGTGCGAGAACAGATCAAGAAAAATTTGAAAATGTTTATAAAGATATTGAGGATAATAGGAAACCTTTTTACAGATACACAAGATGTGGAAGGAGTATAGACATACAAATTGATAAACTTAAGTCTTTTCAGGCTTGTTGGCTGTTGGTGAAGCACCCTCCAAGAGGAAAAAACGCTGAGAGAAGAAGGGAGCCACTTTTGAGATTAAGTATTTTTTCTCTGTTTATTTGCTAAGTTTTTCTGCATAGCTGCCTAGCTTGAGCATTTTCTGGCTTGTTAAACTTGATTTCTGTATTAGTAGCTGTATTTAGAGCACAACCAAAAGCTGTTTGCTGAATTTCCTGTTTGCACTTAATTTTAAATCGTTTTTTTCTTAAAACTTGCATATTTTCTGTCCTTGACCTAGCACTCGTGTGGGGTCATTTACTGCACTGTTATAACTTGATATTACTTGTGAACCTCTGCTATCTCCGTAAAAAACAAAAACAAGAAAAGATCTTGCTTTTTTGCCACTTTTCTGAGAGTGAAAAAGTTCAGCTACAGGCGTGCTGTTCCTGAACTGTTTGAAAGTTTCTGTGAGGCCATTTTGCTTGGGCTGAAGGAGGGTCTCTCTGTTGATCAGTGGCAGTGACTAACATTGAGCAGCTTCCCTGTCCCCCGTAGAGGTGGTTACTGACTTGAAACTGTAGTTTTATTGGCCACTAGGGTCATTTCCATAACTCCTTCATCTTCCTCTCTTAAAACCTAGTTGCCTTGTGGTTTGGGCGTCTTTTCAGGCTTGTTGGCTGTTGGTGAAGCACCCTCCAAGAGGAAAAACGCTGAGAGAAGAAGGGAGCCACTTTGAGATTTTAAGTATTTTTTCTCTGTTTATTTGCTAAGTTTTTCTGCATAGCTGCCTAGCTTGAGCATTTTCTGGCTTGTTAAACTTGATTTCTGTATTAGTAGCTGTATTTAGAGCACAACCAAAAGCTGTTTGCTGAATTTCCTGTTTGCACTTAATTTTAAATCGTTTTTTTCTTAAAACTTGCATATTTTCTGTCCTTGACCTAGCACTCGTGTGGGGTCATTTACTGCACTGTTATAACTTGATATTACTTGTGAACCTCTGCTATCTCTGTAAAAACAAAAAAAAAAATCTTGCTTTTTTCCCACTTTTCTGAGAGTTAAAAAAGTTCAGTTACAGGCTTGCTGTTCCTGAATTGTTTGAAAGTTTCTGTGAGGCCATTTTTGCTTGGGCTGAAGGAGGGTCTCTCTGTTGATCAGTGGCAGTGACTAACATTGAGCAGCTTCCCTGCCCCCCGTAGAGGAGGTTACTGACTTGAAACTGTAGTTTTATTTTCCCTTTTGGGTCCATTCCTGCTTCTTTCCAGCCCCTGCTATCAAGCACGCTTTAACGTGCTTTAGCGTGGAGTTGCCACTAGAGCAGCATCAGGCAGCGCCGGTTAAACTCTTTCTGTTCTTCAATTTTTCCCTTAGAACTGCTCTGTTAGGAACCTAAACAGTTTACACCTACACTAAAAAGTGCAGCACTTGTTCCAAATAGCTTTTTCTTCTCAAAAAGCTCAGCACTTGTCTTATACGCATATCCCTTGTCTTATAAGCATTCTCTTTGCAGGTCAAGCACTCCTATATTATACAAATCTCTCACTAGCAAAACCCCCCAGGAGTGCCCACTTCCCTGCTAAGCCCACTACTTTTCTGTCTCATACCAACTCATAATTCTTTCTAGCATGTCGAAGGGTCAGATGCTGGCGTCCTCTCCTGTCCATTTGGTGAATCTGGGAATTCTGAGACAATGTTACAATTGCCTCATGTACACGGACAACCCTCTCCTCCTCCCACGTAACACTAACACTTGTGAGAGATGCAGCTATTTAGTCAGACTGGAGGCTGAGCTCTCTCAACTCAGGACTGGCAAGACCAGGCAGGAGGAGAAGGCAACTACACACACCACAATACCAGTCTCACATAACTCAACCACACCACTGAATCAAATACATAAACACACTAAGACATACTCGGAGGCTCTGAGTAAAAATTTACCTAAACAGCAGAGGCCTCCAAAGCAGACACCCAAGCAACTGCAAACTCAATACACCACACAAACAACACACAAACAACAAAATCAGTGTGCAAAGCAGTCACTGCCCTTAAGGCCAAATACAACACCAAACATACTTGTCATAGGTGACTCCATAGTCAGACACACTGACGTCCCGCTCACCAGACTGAGTAAGGAGAAGGTCACAGTAAGCTGCCTGTCGGGCGCTAGAATCCGCCACATAACACAAGCACTCAGGTCTCTCAACAGCAGGTACAAATACGACTCAGTCATTGTCCACGCTGGTGTCAACGACCTGAGATGTACCTCTTTGGACTACATGAAAAGAGACATTGAGGAGCTCTCTGATTATGTAGCCCAGGCAGGTATGACCCTGACCTTGAGCAGTATCCTACCTTCACCTAGAATGATGCCACAATACAGTGATAAGATGATCAGCTTTAATAATTGGCTTAAATTCTGGTGTCATTCAAAGGGGATCCAATGTCTGTCTGCCTGGGATGACATGCTGAATAAGCCACGCTGCTTCGCAAGGGACGGCTTGCACCTGTCACCCCTAGGCTTCCGGATATTGGCAAAGGCTCTTGCCACCCCCATAGTGCCTTTTTTAGGCAAGGCTCAAATTCTAAACCTACCACCCTAGAACACAAAAAAGTAAAAAAAACTAAGGGTAATGCTGCTCAATGCCAGAAGTCTCAATCTCAAGATGCACGCACTCGAGGCCCTTCTCAGTATGGAGAACATCGATGTCTGTGCTGTGACAGAAACCTGGTTCAAGGCTCCTGAGAGCACCCCAGCACTATCAGGTTTCACCTCATATCATGCGTTCCGGCCCCAAAATCCGGACAACACCAAGAAAGGAGGGGGGGTGTCCATATTCATAAAGGACACCCACACCTCAAGGTTGGTGGCAACGCACGATGCATCGGAGACCATCCAGGTGCAATTAACCATAGGCAAGACTGCTCTGCAATTTGTAGCATGTTACAGGCCACCCTCTCAAACTCAGGAACCTCACATGGCCTTCCTGAAAACAATGGAGGGGATAAATGCATCTCCAAACACCATCATACTAGGTGACTTCAACTACCCTAATATAGACTGGGAACACTACTCAAGCCCAAACACTCAGCCCAAAGGTTCCTGGAGTTCATAAACTCAAATGCCATGGAACAACTAGTCACCATCCCCACAAGAGGAGAAAATATACTTGATCTCATCATCACGAACATGGGATCACAATTTTCAACACCGGAAGTATAACCCTCACTGGTGAGATCAGATCATAAACTAATCTCGCTGGAGGTCCTCATCCCGCCCCCACCTGAAATAAAAAAGACCACAGTGAAAAACTTCTCAAAAGCCGACTTCACACTTCTAAAAACTAGTGTGGTCTCCTTTAAGGCCCCTGAGCCAGTGGTAAACATTACTCAAACCGCTGAATCACTTACAAATGCCTTCTACCAGCACCTACAGGACTGCATGGATCAGGCAATCCCAAACAAAACTAAGACTCTTTGTACCAAAGGCAAGCGTCCAGTCTGGTGGACCCCAGCCATAAACAAGCTCTACAACAAAAGGAGGAAGCTACTACAAGATAGAGCAAAATCCTTGAAAGGTAAGACACCTTTGATCATTATAAGTAAAAAACTAAGAGCTCTCATAAAATCATCCAAGGCAAATTTTGAGAGAAAAATCGCCAAGGACTCAAAAGACAATCATAAGGCCTTCTTTAGCTATGTTAGAAACCTAGGAGGAAACTCCCAGATATGCTCAGAATTAGTTCAAAATGATGTGAAGATTACTGAACCTACACACATTGCCAACATACTGGCTGACAGGTTCAGTGCAAACTTCCCCCCCAAAAGGAGAGATATCTATACCAGAGGATTGTAGCCCCCCAAACATCTCCAATGCCCAGGTGAGAACTGCTCTCTCCAAAGCAAAAAACACAGCATCCATGGGACCGGATGGTGTCCCCGGCTGTGTGCTCCACGAACTCAATGAGGAATTAAACCCGTAGTTAGGACAGCTGTTTAATCTTAGCCTCACCTCAGGATACGTACCCAAGGAGTGGCGCACGGCGACTGTGGTCCCACTTCACAAGGGCGGTGCCTCCACCGACCCTGGAAATTACCGTCCCATTAGCTTGACAAGCCTTATCTGCAAAGCCATGGAGAGGATCATAATGGAACTCATTAAGACATAGGGAACTTGCAGACTTTGGATCCAACCCAGTTTGGCTTTGTCAAAGGCAGATCATGCCTTTTAAACTTGGTTGACTTTTTCGAGACAGTCACCAAGGCCATTGATGAGGGAAAGGCAGTCCATACAGCCTACCTTGACCTGGCAAAGGCCTTCGACACAATACCCCACTCAGGTATCATCGAAAAACTCATCAGCTTGAATGTAAACCCATACATCACAAGACGGGTTGCAAACTGGCTAAGTGACAGAACCCACAGGGTCAGAGTTGCTGGAGCCATGTCAGACTCAAAGCCTGTCACAAGTGGTGTCCCACAGGGCTCAGTCCTGGGTCCACTCTTGTTCGGCATCTACTTTTCTGAAGTACAAGCAAACACAGGAGGGTTATGGCTGACAAAGTTTGCAGATGACTGCAAACTGGCCATAGTCGAAAACACATCTGACACAGATATCCTTCAGAAGGGCCTCACAGAAACGGATAACTGGTGCCAGAGCCATGGCCTAAAGTTAAATGCCAAGAAATGCATAGTCATACCCTTCGGGAAAAACAAGGTTACCCCTAGCTACCATATAGGTGGCAATCCACTGAGCACAGAAGAAGTCATCAGGGATCTGGGGACCCAGGTTGACAGTAGCCTTTCGTTTGACACTCATGTTGCTAAAGTAGTTAGGAAAACCTTCTACATTGCCCACCTGATCATGAAGGGATTCACATCTAGATCAAGGGAGGTCATCGTCCCCTGTACTCATCACTCATTAGACCTATGATTGAGTACAATGCCCCATTCGGAATGTATCTGACCAGACACCTGCAGCAGCTGGAAAGGCCCCAAAAGTTCCTCACCAAAAGGATAAAGGGTCTCAAAAATATGTCTTATGCTGCCCGACTGAAAGAACTCCAGCTCTATTCAGTCTCATACCGCTTGCTCAGAGGTGACCTGTGCCTGACATATAAGGCCATGTCAAACCCTGATTTGATGAATATGCTTCACCTCAAAAATCTAGATCCCTCAGAACCACAAGGGCGGGAGACTTAAACCTTGACACGGTTATTAATAGAACGTGCTGGAGGGACAGATTCATCACCCAGAGACTCCCTATGCTGTGGAACAAAATCCCGGTACATGTGAGGCAGAGCACCTCGCTGGCCTTGTTCAAGAGGAATCTTGACCAATGGATGGGGGATCGCAGATATACCCCAGGGATTACTTCAGTGTCACTGCTTGACAGAGGCACAGCAAAATAATAGGCATAGTTTTATTCAAACTAAAGGGGTGGCGAAAGCCAAATAACTATGGGCTAGGCTTATAAATGCCCTTGGGCAGATAGCCTAGTATGAACCTATGAACTGTGTGCAGATTCTAAAATTTATTCTCATACACAACAGATTATAGATATATTTACAAAATGTTATACAAAACAGTTTGGCTCCACAAAAGGGGTGATAAGTTGTCCTAGTGACATCCAGGTAACCTCAGATACTGGAATCAAATTATTTTATATTGAAAAAGAACTACACAAACTGGATCCAAACAAAGCACAGGGAGGAGATGGAATTGGTAACAATGACCGGACAACACTTCAGCAAGAACTTACAGTACCATTATAAATATTATTCACTAGGTCATATAAATATGGGGAGATTCGTCAAGATTGAAGACATGCACTTACTAAACCTGTCTTTAAGGGAAAGTGGAGTAGGACAAACTCAGTCATGTAGACCCTTAAGTCTACTTTCATGTTGTGGAAAAATAATGGAAAAGGCAACACTGGATAAGTTATGGTCTGAACTGGATACGTTGGGACTTGAAGCCATATATCAGCATGCATATGTTGAAAACAGATCTATTACCACCTGTAACATGATGTTCTATAAAAAATATAAGAGCTATGAATGAAAAATCGTGCTGTGATGTAGTTTATATAGATTTAACTTCAGCATTTATCAGGGTCATACACAAAACACTGATCAATAAATTAGAACTAAGTACTGATGAACTCTTGATAAGATGGATAGCTGCATGGCTTACAAATAAGACATGGCAAGTATACAACAACTGGACAGGTGAAACCCTTGGTTACAGTCAGCGTATCCCACAGGGTTCTGTTCTAGGCCCTTAATGTTTAGATAAAGAAGTTATGTACTTTCCATTTGAGTTGTTCATCTCGCCTTCATTCTTACACATGGGTTTGGAGCCAATCCATCGGCTCTGAGTCAGCTGCTTTCACAAGCTCAAGATCTTAGAGTAGCTCTAGGCCAAGTCCCTATCCCATGATGCTCTCTGTCCTACCTCAGATCTAGTTTGCGGATCCCAGCATGTAACAGATAAAACACAACAGGTACTCCCAGCCAGAGTAAAAAGCCACATAAGACCCACCAGACCACAAGTCTTACTCATTCTTCGAGAACTTGGAGGGGGAAGGCGGGTGGGAATGTAAGAATGAAGGCGAGATGAACAACTCACATAGACCGTTATGGTAAGTACATAACTTCTTTATGTGAAGTTATTCAATCTAACCATTCATTCTTACACATGGGTAGCATCCCAAGCACCCTAATCCTGGGTGGCTCACGAGAGTATATTCCTGAGGACAGTGGAACCAAAGGAAGCCCTGTCCCTGGAGGCCCTTGTCCACTTTGTAATGAGTGATAAAGGTATGCAGCATAGACCAATTGGCAGCTGCACATAGTGCCCAAAGCAATCGAGCCGCATAAGCAGAAGTGGAAACAGCCCTAGTTGAATGTGCTTTCATGCCATACTCTAATGGTTGGTTTGCTGAGGAGTATGTAAATTTAATGCAGTCAGTTAACCATTTGGAAAGGGCAGCTTTAGACACTGGTAGCCCTTTCTTAGTGTCAGCATGAGAAAAAGAGTTGTTCAGATTTCCAAAATTCCTTTGTCCTGTCCAGATAGAACCTCAATTGTCTGTGAACATCAAGTTTATGCAACATATACTCCAACTTGTTAGAATGGTTACTGAAAAAAGTGGAAGTTTGATACTTTGATTCAGGTTAGTCTCGAAACACACCTTTGGAAGGAAGGATTCGTCCTCAGTGACACTCTGTCGGGATGAGACACCAAATATGGGGGCTTGATAGATAGCACTTGAAGCTCGGACACTACGTGCTGCGGTAATGGCTACCAAGAAAATTGTTTTCCAAGAGAGGAAATTTAAATGGCAGGATGATACAGGCTCAAAGGGAGGGAGAATAATAAGTGACAGCACAAAATTTAGATTCCAGGGAGTAAAATTATGTCTGACAGGTGGCCAGAGATGAATGGTACCCCTTTAAGAAGGCCCTACATAGTCTGTGAGACATTAGGTTAGAACCTTCAGATCTGAGGTGGAAATTTGAAATTACAACCAATTGAACTCTTATAGTGGCAGCTGCAGCACCTTCATGAAAAAGCTTAGACAGATTCCAGAATACCAGCAATCGGGGCAACATAAGGATCAATATTATTCTGGGAGGCCCAGAAAGCAAATCGCTTCCATTTGCTGGCATATAACGTTCTAGCAGAAGCTTTATGCAAAGATATAAGAATATGCTGTACCTCCGAGGAAAAGTGGTGCAACCTGGCTAGGTTGGGAATCAGAGCAGCCAAGCTGTCAGTCTGAGGGAATGGAGAGAGGGATGAAGGGCCCCTGACGAATGTGTCAGCAGATCTGGAACTGGGTCAAGAATCCAAGGCTCCTCCAGTTGATAGAGTCGAAGGAAGGGAAACCAAATCTGTCGAGACAAAAAAGAGGCTATTAAGATTACAGTCCTTCCCAGGGCTTTGGCTTTCTGTAAGAATTTCGGAATCAGGGGAGTTGGTGGAAAGGCATATAGGAGTCCAGGGGGTCAATCGTGTATGAGTGAGTCCCTTGGGCTGTCCCCTAGTGGGGGATTCAGGGCAAAGTAGCTTCTACATTTGGCATTCATAGGGGATGCAAACAGGTCGCAGTAAAGCTGGCCCCATCTGCGGAAAATTATCTCCGCAACCTCGTCTTTGATGGACCACTTGTGCGGTAACAGAATGGCTCTGCTCAGTTTGTCCGTGATCACGTTGGATTTCCCCAGGATATGTATTGCTATCAGAAAGCACATGGTGAATACTGCCCACTGCCAAATTCTCAAGGCCTCTCGACATAAGGGGTAAGACTGGGTTCCCCCTTGCTTGTTGATGCACCAAACCACACACGTCTGCCTGGATCACAATCGTCCACAGAGGAAGAAAGCCGTGGGAGTGCTGCAATGCCAAAAACACCGCTCTCAGCTCCAGGATATTGATGTGCAATTGTGACCATTTCTGACCAGGTGCCTTGGGCTGTTCTTCCCTGAAGAAGCCCCCCCACCCTATCAGAGAAGCATCCGTGGTCACAGTGGCTGACGGCAGGGGAGAAAAACTGTTGACCTACTGTTACCTGGTGGCTAGTCAACCACCAACGAAGATCCTCCGTTTCTGACCAGGTGCCTTGGGCTGTTCTAAACTGAAGAAGTCCCCCCCCACCCTATCAGAGAAGCATCCGTGGTCACAGTGGCTGACGGCAGGGGAGAAAAACTGTTGACCTACTGTTACCTGGTGGCTGGTCAACCACCAACGAAGATCCTTCTTGCAAGAGTCTGTAATCATTATCAAGAATGACATCAGAAGTTGTTGGTAAGACCACAAAGTGAAGAGCAACCATTGAAGTATTCTCATGTGCATACGCCCCAAAGGAACTGCTATGAGCATAGCTGTCATAGTACCTAGTAGTTTCAATACTTGAAAGTCTGGTACTTTTTTTCTCTACAGAATATCCGATACCTTGTTTTGAAGAGTGGCTATTCTTTCCAGTGGCAATTTTACCATGGTGGTGGTGGTGTCTAATTCTGCTCCAATAAATGAGATATGCTGCAATGACGACAATGCAGGCTTGTCGAAATTTAGTTATCCGTAACTGAGAGCACAGATTGTGTGTGTGATCCCTAGACAGAATTAGTTGATGCCTGGAGGCGGCGGTAAGGAGCCAGTCCAGATACGGAAACACACTGAATCCTAGATGCCTCAGGTGAGCCATAACCACTGCCATGAATTTGGTAAACACTCTGGGGGCTGTTGTAAGGCCAAAGGCAGTGCTCAGAATTGGTAGTGACTGGCTCCCAACCGGAAACGCAAGTGATCTCTGGATGGTCTGACCATTTTGATATGTTAGTATGCATCCTTGAGATCTATTGAGCACATCCAATTGCCTGCTCCTAGGAACGGAGGGATCAATTGAAGCATGACCATCCGGAACTTCTTTTTTACGAAGGTGTTGAGTCTGTGACGTCCAAGATCGGCCTCCAGTCCCCTGTTTTCATTGGAACTAAAAAGAATCTGGAGTAAGTTCTGGATCCTATCGGGTCTGCTGGGACTGGCTGGATAACACTCTTCCTGCAGCCTCTGGACTTCTATGGCTGCTTGTTCCCTGAGACTGGTTTGAACATCTGGGATTTTCTTACGAACAGGTGGGGGTTCTGAGAATGGGATGATGTAACTTTTGGTAACAATGCTTTGTACCCAAAACTCTTTTGTAATTCCTAGCCAGACATCCGAATACAAAGACAAGCGGACCCCCGACTGCCTCCAGAGTAGGACAGTTGGGCCTTTCAGGAGCGCTGGTAGGGCTTTCCAAAGAACTGATCCCTGTCGTCCTGGTTTTGCGGACCCCCTCTGCCGCCGGGGAGGCATCTTCCATTATTGTCCCCTCCTCTGCCCCTGGAGTGGGATTCACTACGTGTATTCTGGAAAGCTCCTTGGGACTTCCGGAACCACATTTTTCCACCTTTCTGCCCTTTGGGGTATGGTCTGGTAGGGGGTGGAAAAACAGACTCATACGGCAGATAAAGTCTTTCCCTCTTGCTCACACCTAGTGAGTCTCCTTGACCTTAGGCCCGAAAAGAAACGAGCCATCGAATGGGGTATTAAAAGAAGACTTGAAGGCTTCCGCAGAGGAGTATAAATGCATCCAGGAAGGTCTCTGAAGAGCTACTTACTGACCTGCTGCCCGACTCAAACCATCGGCGGCATAGGAAATGAGCTGCATGGATGAGTTAACTACGGAATTAAGGGTATTAAGCTGGGCTGTAACCTTCTCAGAGACACCTCCATCTGTAATACCCTGCAGAGTATCTCAGAGCTCTTTTAGATATCTTTGAAGATGGGTAAAATGAGTCAAATAGTTGAGCGATTGCATAGCAAAGGTCGCAAAACTAAAGATGCATTTCCCATACCTGTCCCTAGTCCTGGAATCTCTATTAGGAGGATGGACAGTAGAAGAGGTTTCATACATCTCTTTCTTGGTGACCACTGCCACCACCATGGCATCAACCGGCACTCCGTTAGTGAGGAACATCTTATCTTCGGGGGGACATAATAAACTTATTGGACCTCCCAGGGACAGGTTCCATAGTATCAGGACACTCCCAAGCCATTTGAGCAACCAATTCCATTAGTTAATTGAAGGGCGGAGTCACCCAGGAGGTGGAAGGTTGACAGCCAAAGGCCTTCAGGATCACCAACACATACTCAAGTAGGGCTAACAGACTGCCAGTCACCCCTCTGCTTAAGGACCTCAAGGATATCAGCAAAGGAGATATCCTCTAAGGGGGACCGTGGGGACCCTTCTGACTCCTCTAAGTCAGTGTCTGATGTAAGAGACTCCTGCGGGGAGTCTAAATGCCTCCTCTTGCAAAGTTTCTTCCTGGGAACCTCATCAGCAGGGGTGTCTGGTGAGTTCTCAGTAGAACATGGGTCACCCAATGGGGTTACCTGAGGCTCTGGGTATCGACGCTTCACAGGGACCTGCAATGTAGAGGCAGAAAGTGGCACTTTAGGGGAGGAGGGGGGCCCTGATGACTTGTGTTTCTTGGAAGACAAAACTCTCCTCACAGCATCGAAGGCTCCACTGGTCCGACCAAAAGAAGCTGCCGGTTCTGAAGATGGCAACCTCCCCGGCTCAGATCCAGAGGAAGGATCCGAGAGGAAGGGCCAGAACAGACGCATTGGTTCGACTCTCCCCCCTGGAGCCGACCAGAGAGTGTTGGCTCCCAGACTCTTCAAACGGCACAGAAAAAGACAGGGTTGATGGAGCCGGTAGCACTGGAACAGGCCTTTGCTCCAAAGGCTCCACAATCATCAGATCCCCCTCCCCCGCTCCGAAGGCCCAGCTCGGCATAGTAGTCACAGCAGGTACGATGATCTTGGGCTCAGAGACTGGTTGGGTTGAAGCTGATAATTTGGCCAGTGCCGGGTTCTCAAGAAGCTTCTACACCACTCGATCCTCATCAGAGAGGGTTCCCGAAGAACGAGTTGAAAGAATTGAAGAAGCCACAGATTGCAGAATGGGTGACCTTAAGGTCTCGGAGACCGGCTCCAAAACTGGGGACCAGCTCTGAAACACTGGCTTGGTGCACAGCTCCAAAGACAGTGGAGCCGGCGACCGCACCTTCACAGCAAGGCTCTGAGCCGATGACTTGGGCTCCGAGGAAGCTTTGGATGACTTTGACCCCTTCAATGACTTGAAAGCCTGGTCAGCCTTGTCCAAGGACTCTTGAAAATCTGGCTTCAGCAAGCCTCTATCCACATGCTTTCTTCTTCTCTCCAGCAACACCCTGCTACTAAAAGAATGGCAGATAGAGCAATCCTCCTGGAGATGAACTGGTCCCAAAGCAATAAACAATTGACATGGGAGTCAAATAGACATTTTCTGCCCACATTTTGGGCACTTTTTAAAGCCTGACTTGTTTTTCTCTCTATCAACCATAATAACAAGAACAGTATGCCCCAATCAGAAACAATCCAACAGAGCTATTTAAGCACACTAACACCATAAATAGCTAAAACACACACACACAGCAAACTCTACAATAACTATACTAACACTCTAATACTAACTATAAATCCTAACTTTAAAACACTATCTATATAAACACACTAAATATATATTGGAAGCAAGGATAGGGAACACTCAGTTTAACACAACTAAGGAACGGCCTAAGAGTAGCCACTCTTACAGGATGAAAATCTCGTCAGCAGAAAAGCACAACAAAGGATGAACTAAAACAAAGGCTAACTAGCCCTAAAATACAGTTATGAAGAAAAAAACTGCAAAAACTCGCTATAAAGAATAATAATGAAAAAGATCAATAATACTGGCCCAAGCTCTCTAACAACCTCCAATCTGTTGCAGTGGCAAATTGGATCTGAGGTAGGACAGAAAGCATCATGGGATAGGGACTTGGCCTCGAGCTACTTTAAGATCTTGAGCTTGTGAAAGCAGCCGACTCTGAGTCGATGGATCAGCTCCGAACTCATGTGTAAGAATGAACTGCGAGATTGAACAACTTCACATTGTATCTTTCAGACCTAACTTTTTCATTTGAGGTATCAGTCTATATGCAGACTACCTGAAACTGGGTAAATTGATTACATGCGTTACAGATAAGGCATGCCTGCAAAATAACTTGACTAAATTGACCATTTGGGCATAGGAGAGTAATATGCTGATAAATACATCAAAAACTAAGCATATGAGATTTAAAGACAAACTGAAAGGTGATTAATACAGCACAGTGACTGAAACTGTAGACTCGTTTAAGGATCTGGGTATATGGGTAGATCCAGCTATAAGTTTTTCTATACTAGAGGTTGTATAAAAAGATTTATAAAGTCTAGGAAATCAAAAATGGTGACTTCATTGTTTATTTACATTAGACCTAAACGTGAGTAAAGAACAATATGGAAACTCTATAAGAAAACAAGCATGAATAAATTGGAAAGAGTACAGCAGAAATATACCAAGGGCATCCATGAATGTGAAAATTTAAGTTATTATGAAAGACTAAAATATCTGAACTAGTAGTGTCTTTTACAGATATCCAAGAGGAGATCTTATTCAGGTATATAGGGCATTTAGAGACAACTTCCTCAGTGAATGTTTGGGGTTATCAAAGTACTGCAGAATCAGACGACAACCTATGTAGAAGATTCTTTAGGAATGAAAAGTGTACTAATTGGTTCTCTGACAGAGAAGCTGATGCATGGAACAGACTATCAAATTACATTAAAAGGAAGTACCAGTTTAGGTATTTTTAAGAACAGCCTGGAGACTTATGGGAACAAGTGTTTTGGTATATTGGCAAGCCAGAAGGGCATTAATGCCAATGCTTGAAATATTTTTATGTACACATGTAGGAAAAGCTGTTAATGCTCTACATATTGCTTTCACTTCTTTCAGGCTGATGTGAAGACTTTGTTTTTAAGACTAGATGCCATCAACTGGTTGCTACAATGGGTTCCCCACACAAAATCAAAGACTTGTTTGTCATGCATCCTTGTTGAAGGCATACCTGTTATGAGGTTGTTTAATTTTATCCACCAAATGACTTCTTCATACATTAGAGAAGTGGAGTTGGTGTCGCTGGGGAAAATATAAATTGATTAGTCAATTTTGCAATGCTATTGTATTTTTCATATGCGTATCCTAGCATAAGGAACTAGGAGAATGCAAGATGACATACAGCTCAGGGATTTTAAAAATGTCTGCTGTTATGGCTTGCTGCTGATAACAATACACCAGAACCCCCTACAATCTCGGTTTTCTTTTCTTGGGCTGGGAAAATATTAGGAGTACTGAGTTTGACTACTTCCACAAACGTTACTGATGTTGAAATGGTCATAGATGAAGTCTTGCAATTTACAGCTATTCCCCAAATACTTCTTCAGGATAACTGCCAAAATTATAGGGTGCAGTAACAGTTCCCTTGTCTTTGCCGAAAGAAGGTGACTGTCCAGATAAGGAAAATGGTTATGCTTTATTTCTGAGATTTGGAAATGCTAGACTTAAACGTCCTTTTTAATACCATAGGTGCTGCTGAAAGCCAAAAGTAATATCTATCTAGCTATCTGAAATTGCAGTTAATTGTTGTGCAATGACCCTACTGGGATCCTCTAATCCTTCATGTCCAGTGTGGCTATAAAAACTCAAAAAACTAAGCTTTTGGTAAGAGATAGTGGGGGTAAAGCTAGTGCTTAAGACAATCGATAAACAAGATATGCTAAAGTTGACCAAACACAGAGATAAAGTTAGAAATAGCTAGAGCATGACAGAAAAAAAAACAGAGGAAATCACCAGGTAGGGATGGTCTTCCCACAGAGTTCTAGGAATTACAAAAGCAACTTGTTGTGAATCAATTGGTAGATTTAATAAGATTAAGAAAAGACAATCCTCCTGCTTCTTGGAGAGAGGTGATTATAGCATCAGTTCATAAAAAGTGGAAAAATCCTTTAAGTCCACCATTTTATAGGCCCAATTAGTGATAGAAATAGGGCATATGGTTAAAAAAAAAGTTGAAGAATCAATGGACATTGCATACAATTGAGAGGAAGTAAAGACTAAAGGGCAAATTTAAAAGTGAAACACAATTAAGCTGGATTGAGAGCAAAGGGTGCAGGTGATTATTACATGGATTCATGGATTCTGTTGCAACATACATAACCATGACAAGTTTTTGGAAGCCACTTGGACAAGTCCAATTTCAGAAAGTTAAACAAAGTACTAGGAACTTTCGCTAGGATGAGAAAAAAAAACAAGGATAGTCCAGGCGATAATAGATCAACCCAAAGAAAAAGGGGATCGGAGAGTTCCTGATGTTAAAGGGATGCTGCATAAGTGTATTGTAGTGACTATCTTATGACTAGCTGATTGAGAATATCACACTATACAGAAAGAAATTATTTAGAAGACAGACTTGAGCTGAAGGTAAAAAGATATAAATGAAGTAAAGTTAGAAACACCAAGGCCTGAGGTTAGAATGGTCTAGATGAGCTCAGAAAATGTTCACTTCATGGCTTCACCTAATTATATGAAATGGACAGAAGGAAATTACTGCTAGAGGAAGGAAAGTAGACGAAGAAAATAATTCTTTGTTATGGAGATGGAAGAATATAACACGAAAAGTAGGTTTTTGAACTCTGGGACAGTGCTAAGACTCAGAGAAATAAGAATATTAACTGGAGACAAACCTGGAGTGGTAGTATCAAGCAGTCACCAGCAGAAGGAATAAGATAAGGGATAGTGTCTTAGAGAAGTTAATGCCTCAGAGAGAATTATAATGGACAACGGAAGAGGAGGGAGGAAAATGACAGGACTGGGAGAAGGAAATAAGGTAATTGCAACATGAAGGTGAGGAGGTCAACAAAAGACAGAGAAATAGAAAATAGGTGAGTAAATGAGTGAGGAGGAATGGAACACACTAACATTGCACATATATATGACTTCAAGGTAAGGTAATTTAAAATATCTGCATGGAAGTCTCTTTACAAATATTTTTATACCCCAGTAAGATGGTTAAAGATATCCATCCATTCACAACCCCTTTTCCTCATTTTTGCTAATGGGGTCGGGGTGTCACTTCAAACACTGACAGTTATCTACACAGCCAAAGTTATGGCTAGCCATACTGCAGTAGTTTTTACACACTCACACCTATGGACAATTTAGAATGTCCAATCCACCTACTGCATGACTTTGAAATGTGGGAGGAAACTGGGGAAACAGGACGAAGCCCACATAAAACATAGGGAAGACATTGCAAACTCCACACAGAAGGCACCCCAGCCAAGAATCAAACAGGACAACAGATTGCTGAGAGGTGACAAAACTATCCACTATGATACTGCACATTCAGGCACAAATGAAATATGTTGGAGGTACAGAAAAGAAAAGGGGGCCTGGATGCATTCTGTGGTCCTGCAAGGCCTAACAGAACTTTAGGGGGGCAGTTACAGAACATGTTATATATGTTAGAATACAGTAAAGATCTGCATGGGACAGATAAGGATATGCTGCTAATGACGAAGTAAAAAAGGCTATTTTGAGAAGATAGATTGCACGATCAACAGTGGAAGAAATTATAAATATGAAAAACTAGGTAGAGGAAACAGAAATAAGGTTAGAAAGGAAAGGTCATGAGAGGAAATGGGAAAAATGGAGGAATGTTTTTAAGTAAGAAAACAGAACACCTAAACATAAGTATATATTCCATCAAAGAAATCAACTTAGGATGGACATAACTGCTAGGAAATAAGAGAGATCCCATAATCTTGGGAGTCAAAGATCAAGGAATTCACTAATGAGAATACTGGAGAGAATGATTAAGATAAAGCAAGGTAGTAGTAGTAGTTAAACAGTTATGCAACTGTATAAAACAACAAAACCCAGCATGTGTCCATGCCCGAAACCATATGGTTGTAAAAATAAAATGAAATGTTAAAAACACAGTAGAAATTAATGGCTAAGAGCTTTTGCCCCTAATTAATCACGGGATTTCAACAGAATCATATGAAAAAAACAATATGGTTTAAATAAGCCCTTCAATGAAATCACGTGTACTCCATCTTCCAATCAAAAAATAATAAAACTCATGATTACATACGATAAAAAAAAAATCTAATTTTTTAATTATAAAACCACAATTTATACATAGTGCAAAAATATTTATCGTTTTTAGAAAAAAAAACACTACTATATTTTAGTACCTCTAAGATTAAGCACTAGAACAAGAGATACCTGGTCATTTAATCCTAACCTACTAGATGCATTTAAATGAAGATGCCAAATCAGTCCTCTGCTATGCAAACATATAGTTCATAAACACAGTAGGTTTACCAGACCATTAATAACCAGAAGGGAACTGAAATAGGCATCTGAAGCAGTATAACTGTGAATAGCATTTAGCAACCAGAATTTGATATTATGGATAGTACCTACCAAGAAGTCAGGAACTGTTATTAATCAAGATGACTGCAAATGTTGTAATTCTAAAAAAAAAACAGAAATGCACCATGCATGAGCACTAATGTTGATTTTGATAATAGTAAGCATTATATATATATATATGTATATATATATATATATATGTATATATATATATATATATATATATATATATATATATATATACACATATATATATATAGATATATAGATATACATATGTAAAAATACACATGCTTAATAGAAAAACAAAAACTAAGCTCTTTGTATAGGACTCGAAAATGTTCTGAGCAACTCTTCTCAGAAACTCCAGCTCTTCCTTCCTTTTGCCCTTATACCTCTACTCTGCACCCATACTTACAGACTTAAATGCCACTCAGCTACATAAGTAGGAAGAGGCTACAATAAAGTAGTTAAATTTGCTTCCTCCAGGTCTCATCATTACCTGCCACTCACAGAAATCCACTGTCTTGAACTCCCTCACTACCTTTACATACTCTCAAATTATTACCATCCACAACCTCATTAGTAAACCTCAGAATTATTCAACTCTCAGGAATCTCATCCAAACATACACTCCTTCCATATAAATCTGCCTATGACTTTCTCTACTCTACCCATGAATCTGAAATTTGGTATTCGATCCACCTTACTCTTGAATAAGATTACGCCATAAAATCCCCTTCAAAATACAACAAAAGTCACACATACTAAACTCCTGACTTTGCCTGGCTCCTAATTACTTCCTATACTGCTCACCTATACATCTCTAACCAAGTCTATGTTCAGCTATCGAAAGAAAACATCCTCGAACAGCTAAATATTGTACATAAAACTTCGAAACAGTACATTACCGAATAAGAAGCTATGTACCTACCATAACGTTCCATGTTAGTTGTCTTCTCTCGCCTTCTTTCTTGCTTGATGGGTTCGGAGCCGATCCTCGGCTCCGACTCGGCACTTGCTAAGCTCGAGAGTCACTTTTACCAGCTCGAGGCAGCCCCATATCCCATGATGCAAGGCGGTAAGTACCCAGATCTCGTTTGATGACAAAGGGCAGTAGCACCAAGCATAAAACACTTCCCAAAGGAAGAAAAAAAAGAAAGAAAGCCTACAGGATGTAAGAAAGACCAGGACTGAATGGTCTTCAGCATAATAACTCCTTAGAGAAACAAGGTCTGTCCAGGCTCGGGGGAAGGAGGGAGGGTCGCAAGAAAGAAGGCGAGAGAAGACAACTAACATGGAACGTTATGTTAGGTACATAACTTCTTAATGTTAAGTTGTCAATCTCGCCTTCATTCTTGCTTGATGGGACCGCGTCCCTAGCACCTCTATCCTGGGTGGCTCAATGGAACAGACTCTTGAGGACTGTAGAGCCAAAACTGGCTCTATCCCTGGAGGCCAAGTCCAATTTGTAATGGGAAACAAAAGTATGAGGAGTGGCCCAAGTGGCCGCTGCACAAATAGTGTCTATAGGAAGTCTAGCTTGAAAGGCTGTAGAAGTAGCTAAGCTCCTAGTTGAATGTGCTTTAGGTTTTGAGCACAGCTGTTTGCCCCTGAGCAGATAAATTTCAGAGATGACCGAAGAAAGCCATCTAGACAAGGTCACTTTAGAGACAGGAAGGCCTTTCTTGTTATCCGCATAGGAAACAAAAAGTTGATCAGATTTCCTAAATTTTTTTGTTCTGTCCAAATAATATCTGAGTTGGCGGTGGACATCAAGATAATGTAGTTTTTGTTTGGCTCTGTCTGAATAGTTTGGGAAAAATACAGGGAGATCAATGGATTGATTCAAATTGGTCTTTGAGGCGACCTTAGGCAAAAAGGTCGGATTAGTTCTCAATGATACTCTGTCTTTGTGAAAAACCAAATAGGGGGGTCGAACCGATAGAGCATGAAGTTCAGACACCCTCCTGGCCGATGTAATAGCTACTAGGAATAAAGTTTTCCAAGAAAGAAATTTTAGGGAGCAAGAAACAGCTGGCTCGAAGGGGGAAGAATCAAGGATGTCAGCACTAAATTTAGATCCCATTGAGGAGGAGGATTCCTGATTGGAGGCTTTAGCAGGAAAATTCCTCTCAAGAAGGCCCTACAAAGCCTATGGGACATAATATTGTGATCTGCAATCCCGACATGAAAGTTCGAGATAGCAGCCAATTGAACTCTGACTGTGGAAGAAGAGGAGCCTGCATGAAAAATCTCTGCTAAGAAGTCCAGGACTGCCTGAACAGGGGCAGTGAAAGGATCAATATTCTTGGCATTAGCCCAATAAGAGAAACGTTTCCATTTGCTTGCATAAATCCTCCTGGTAGAGGATTTTAAAGAAGCTACTATGATGTCTCTAACAGGGTTAGAGATTAAAGGAAGCCTGGCTAAGGAAGGAAGTGGAGCAACCATGCTGTGAGGTTGAGAGAAGGGATAGACCGGTGCAGCTGACCGGATTGGTGAATCAGAAGATCTGGCACTGGGTCCAGATGCCACGGCTGCACCAAAAGGTGACGATGGAGGAACGGGAACCAAACTTGTCGAGGCCAGTAAGGAGCAATGAGAATCAATTTGGCTCTCAAAACGGTTGCTTTCTGGATAACTTGAGGGATCAGAGGAAATGGAGGAAAGGCATAAAGAAGTCCCTGGGGCCAATCCTGGGTCAGAGCATCTCTGGGGGGATGGCCTGGAAGAGGGAAGAGAGAGAACAAGTCTGGGCATTTGCTGTTTTGGGGAGTAGCAAAAAGATCGCAACATGGACGACCCCATTCCAGAAAAATCTCTTCCGCTATAGATTGCTTGAGAGACCACTCGTGAGGCATGAGAATAGCTCTGCTCAATCTGTCCGCTACAATGTTGGTTTTCCCAGGGATATGCGTTGCTACCAGAAACCGATGAGAGGAGATTGCCCATTGCCATAGTCTGAGCTTCGACACAAGGGGTAGGACTTGGTTCCGCCCTGTTTGTTGATATACCAAACTACAGGCATGTTGTCTGTGTGGACTGCAATTGTCCCTACGGGAAGAAAGTCGTTGAGGGCTTGCAACGTTAAAAGCACTGCTCTCATCTCCAGGACATTTATGTGCAGGTGGTACTCGAGCGGCTGCCACGTCCCATGAACCATCCTGCCCTGATAATGACCCCCACCCGATCAGGGAGGCATCCGTGGTGACAGTGGCTACCGGGATGGGGTACAAAGTGTCTGCCTTGGTGAACCTGGGGAGATGTGATCCACCACGCAAGATGATCTTTGCAAGTCTGTGTCACCAGAATCTGGTGACGCATTGGAAGTTGTTGGTACGACCACTGTGTGAACAGCATCCACTGAAGAAGGCGCATGTAGAAGCGAGCCAGGGAAGAAGAGTAATGGCCGCAGCCATGAGGCCTAATACCTTTAGAACCATTCTGGCCTGTACTTTCTTGTTGGCTAGAATGATCCTGACATGACTTTGAATGTCTGAAACTCTTTGATCTGTAAGGGTAGCTGACATGCGAACAGTGTTTAAGTTTGCCTATGAAAGTAATAGACTGGCAGGGCGATAAGGATGACTTTTCGAAGTTGATCGAGATGCCCAAAAGAGTACAAAGCTTTATTGTGTAATCCCTGGCTTGAATAAGCTGATGCCTGGTGGTGGCTGAAAGGAGCCAGTCGTCGAGATACGGAAACACGTGGAATCCTTGAGGACTCAGGTGAGCCGTAACCGCTGGCATGCATTTGGTGAACACTCTGGGGCTGTAGTGAGACCAAAGGGCAGGGCTCTGAACTGGAAATGACTGGACCCCAGCCAGCGGAGAAATCTCCTGGAGCGTCTGTGAATTTTGATGTGATAGCACGCATCCTGAAGATCTATTGAGCACATCCAGTTGTCCTTCTGTAAGAAGGGCAGAATTGACTGAAGAGTGACCATTCGAATCTTGTCTTCCTCACAGACTTGTTGAGTCTGCTGAGATCCAATATTGGTCTCCAGTCTCCCGTCTTTTGGGGACCAAAAGAACCTTGAGTAGATTCCGGCTCTGAATGGTCTGTTGTAACTGGCTGAATGGCTCTTTTGCAGTAGTTTTGAGACTTCTAACTCTGCAATTTCCCTTAGACCGGTGGTACATCTGGAAGGGAATTTGAGGGGAAGAAAGGACTTTCCTCGAAAGGAATTATGTAACCCTTGGATATGATCGACTGTACCCATCTGTCTTGAGTGAGGGAGTGCCAGGCTTCTGGGTACAGTGATAATCTTCCCCGACTGCCTCCAAGGAGGGACAGCCGGGCAACATCTCAGGGATGCTGAAAGGGCTTGTCAGAGAGAGGCTCTCTGTTTCCCTGGTTTTGGACCCCTCTGCCTCTAGAGCGTCTGTTGTTGTTACCCCCTCTGCCTCTAGGGGTAAACTGACCACGTGAATCGGCGTGACTCCTTGGGATTTATGGAACCACATTTTGCCACCTTTCTGTCCTTTGGGGTAAGGTCTAGAAGGGGTGGAAAACGGACTCCTACGCAGAAAGAGTCTTGCCGTCCTGCTCACACCTGGTCAAAGTTTCCTTCACTTGAGGGCCAAACAAAGCTGACCCATCAAAGGGAGAATTTGTGAAGGACGCCTTAAAGGGATCTGCAAAGTCACATAGCTGCATCCAGGCTTGGCGTCTAAGAGCCACACCTGTACCTGCGGCCCTACTCGCTCCATCAGCAGCATATGATATTAGCCGCATGGAGGAGTTTGCAATGGAATTAAGGGTTCCTAGCTGCGAAGCAATTTTTCCTGAGCCCCTGCAGCTGTAGGATCCTGTACAACATCACCTAGCTCCTTAAGGATATCCCTTTGGAGTCTGGTGAAGTGACATAGGTAATTCAGCGAACGATAGCAAAGGTCGCTGAGGAAAACATCCGCTTACCGCATCTATCCATGGTCCTAGAGTCCTTATTAGGAGGATGGACGGGTACGGAAGGATCTGCAAGTTCCTTCTTGGTGGCAGCAGCCACCACCATGGCATCAGCGGGGACACCCTTAGTGAGGAATTGCTTATCACACGGGGCAGTAATAAATTTTGAAGGCCTCCTAGGGACTGGCTCTACAGAGTCAGGAGCAGCCCACGCCTTTCGGGCAATAAACTGCATAAGGGGGTCGAAAGGCGGAGACACCCAGGAGGTGGAGGGCCGAGATCCAAACGCCTCTAGGTATACTGACTCATCCTCAGAGGGATTATTGGTGGGCCAGTTTCCCCTCTGTCTAAGGAGTTCTAGGATGTCTGAGAAGGAGACATCCTCAGAGGGGGATCTTGGGGATCCCTTTGACTCATCTAAGTCAGTATCTGAAGTGATAGACTCGGGGGAGTCTACATGTTTCCTCTTACAGGTCGTCTTCCTAGGAGGATCTCCCGAAACATCAGGAGAATCCTCGGAAGAGGGGGATATTCCCAATGGGGAAACCTGAGGCGGAGGATCTCTGGGTCCTGTAGCAAGAGAAGTGGCAGAGATGTCAACAGGCACTATAGAGGGAGGAGCTAAGGGAACAGACTGCTGGCTGATACCCGTGGCCAGCACACTCTTCATCACCTCGAATGCTCCCCTCCCAGGAAGGTCCGAGAGAACCCATTCCGAAGAGCTAGGAACTCCAGGGACCACCGAAAGGGAAGTCTCCGAGGCAGATGTCAGAGCAGAGCTCACCAAGGCCGAGGCTCCAAGGGGAAGAGCGGGTTCGGACAAGGGTCCGATGCCACTCACCCCCTCGGAGGAGACCATGGAAGCCCGGCCATCGAATCCCTCTAAGGAAGGTCTCGAAGAGGAGATAAGAGTAGAGGCTGAAGGAACAGAAGGGGGTATCTGTCCCTCAGCCATAGCAGTAACCATTCCCGAAGACTCCAACTCCAAGCTCTGGGGTAGAGTTGAAGGAGGAACTGCAATGGGGTGTGGACCAATAGCCGTCTGTTGAGACGGACTATGTAACATTTGGGCCAGTGCCTGTGACTTAAGTAATCTACTGACCACTCTCTCTAAATCATGGTCAGAAAGCCTGGATGACCTTGAAGATCGGCTCCGATGGCTCCGTTCGAGAGGAGAGGTGAAGCCGAGCCGAGTATCGGCTCCAGGGAAGGAGACCTAGACCTCTTCCTCGAAGGAGCCATCGGAACCGATGAAACTATTGAACCTGTCGGAGCCGACAACTTATCGGAGCCGACAGGTAGCTTCGATGCATCGGCTCCAGCCGGAGCCGATACAGCCACAAAAGTAACGGTGTCGGAGCCGATCGGAGCCGACACCGATGCCTGAGCCACATGGTGGTCGGAACCGATCGGGGCCGACACCGAAGTGGTCGAACCAGAATCGGCACCGATAGCCATCGGTGCCGAAGGTTTAGTTAACCCAGAATCGGCTCCAGCCGGAGCCGATCTCGACTCTGAATGAGTCGGAGCCGAGGCCGCAGGCTTGGACACAGAAGCCTGGGCCTTGGAAGACTTAGAAGTCTTGGATGGAGCCGACTTAGCCGGAGAGCCCTCCGGCTTAAGAAGGCCCCTCAAAATCAGCTTATTTCTTCTTTCCTGCAGGACTCTCTGGCTGAAAGAATGACATATAGCACAGGAGTCCTGCAGGTGAAGAGGCCCCAGACAGTACAGGCAAGAAGTGTGACCGTCTGTCAGAGACATTTTCTGACAGCACGAGTCACACTTCTTAAAGCCTGAGACCCTTTCTTTAGACATGGTGTAAAAACACACAGACACACACACCAGTCAAAGAAATTAAATATACCAAAAGGTATAACTAGTAAACACACACACACACCCTAACAGGGGGGGGGATGGGATGGGTGAAAGTCTGACTAAAAAAGTAAGAGGAGACAGAGAAATTTCTGTCAGAAAAGGTTTAAAACTGATATAAAACTAACAATTAAGGGTTTTTTGTTAAAAGGGGCTAAAATAGCAAAGTAGCAAATCACTTACCAGGAGCTGGTAAAAGGAGGACCTCATCAGCGAAGCGGCAAACGAGATCTGGGTACTTACCGCCTTGCATCATGGGATATGGGGCTGCCTCGAGCTGGTAAAAGTGACTCTCGAGCTTAGCAAGTGCCGAGTCGGAGCCGAGGATCGGCTCCGAACCCATCAAGCAAGAATGAAGGCGAGATTGACAACTTAACATTGTCTCATTTTGAAAATAAATTCATCAAATGGCCATAGCTGTCAAACATCACAACCCCCACACCTCCTTATCTATATATGCAGGAACTCCAAGATTGTACTACAGTGGAGAATAGGGTAAATTTAAAAGGTTACCCTCACTCACCTTATACACAGTGGTACCTTCTGGTTGTTGGACAACTATGGTCATTCAATATTTGAAGCAAGATGTGTTTGATAAGAAGTTATGTACTCACCATAACGTTCCACCTGAGTAGGTATCTTCATTTGTCTGCAACCTTTGGGATACGGATCCGATCTCGGATCAGAGCTGGCAACTTTTACCACAGCATAGATCCGAGCTCCTAGGTCCTCCCTTTACCCATAATCCTCTGCCAACCCTAACTGACCTCAGATCAAGTTTGCCCGATATAAGCATTGTTACTGTGCCCCGGAAGGGGCTTATCCAAGACAGATCCTATAGGTCAGGGGGAAGGAGGGGGGGATGGTTGCAGACAAATGAAGATACCTACTCAGATGGAACGTTATGGTGAGTATATAACTTCTTAATCTGAAGTAGGAACTTCATTTGTCAGCAACCTTTGGGACAGAGTCCCCAGCTACCTGAATCCTGGGTGGCCTTTATGGAAGAACATTCCGGAGCACTGCAGAGCCAAAGGACGCCCTACCTCTGGAGACAACATCCAGTTTGTAATGGCTGATAAAGGTATGAGATGAGGCCCAAGTGGCTGCGGAACAAATATCATCTAAGGGAACCCTAGATTTAAAAGCCGCCGAAGTAGCGACGGCCCTAGTAGAATGAGTTCGGACTCCCTGAGGTGCAAGCCTTCCCGAACTCTGATATGCTAAGAGGATATAACTAGCTATCCACCATGATAGTGTAACTTTAGAAATTGACTTGCCTAAACTTGTTTTGGCAAAGGAGACAAACAACTGGTCAGATTGCCTATGACCAGCAATTCGATGAATATAAAAACTTAATTGTCTGTGCACATCCAAGGAATGCAGTTTGTTCATAGGTTCATAGGTTTATACTAGGCTATCTGCCCTAAGGCATTTATAAGCCTAGCCCAGAGTTTTTGTGGCTTACGCCAACCCCTTTTGTTAAAAAATACTGTGCCCATTAGTTTGTTGTGCCTCTGTCCAGCAGTGACACAGAGATGATTCCCGGGGTAAACCTACGATCTCCCATCCACCGGTCAAGATTTCTCTTGAACAGAGCCAGCGAGGTGCTCTGCCTCACATGGACCGGGATTTTATTCCACAACACAGGGAGTCTCTGGGTGACAAATCTATCCCTCCAGCATGTCCTATTTATATCCATGCTAAGGTTTAAGTCACTTGCTCTAGTGGATCTGGTAGATTTGGATTTTTTGAGGTGGAGCATGTCCATTAATTCTGGGTTGGACATGGCCTTGTATGTCAGGCACAGGTCACCTCTGAGCAGACGGTATGCGACTGAATAGAGCTGGAGTTTCTTCAGTCTGGCAGCATATGACAGATTTTGGAATCCCTCTATCCTTTTGGTGAGGAACTTTTGGGGTCTCTCCAATTGCTGCAGGTGTCGGATGAGATACATCCCGAATGGGGCATTGTACACGATCATTGGTCTGATAAGTGAAGAGTACAGGGGAACAATGACCTCACTTGATCTGGATGTGAATCCCTTCATGATCAGGTGGGCAATGTAGAAGGTTTTTCTAATCACTTTAGCAATGTGAGTGTCAAAAGAAAGGCCACTGTCAACCTGGGTCCCCAGGTCCCTGATAACCTCTTCTGTGCTTAGTGGATTGCCACCTATATGGTAGCTTGGGGTTACCTTGTTTTTCCCGAAGGGTATGACTATACATTTTTTGGCATTTAACTTCAGGCCATGGCTCTGGCACCAGCTATCAGTTTCCGTGAGACCCTGCTGAAGGATATCCGTGTCCAATGTACTTTCCACTATGGCTCCCAGTTTGCAGTCATCTGCAAACTTTGTCAGCCATAGTCCTCCTATGTTAGCCTGTACTTCTGAGAAGTAGATGCCGAACAACAGGGGGCCAAGGACTGAGCCCTGTGGGACACCACTTGTGACCGGCTTGGAGTCTGACATGGCGCCAGCTACTCTAACCCTGTGGGTTCTGTCCTTTAGCCAGTTTGCAACCCATCTTGTGACATATGGGTTTACATTTAAGCTGGTAAGTTTCTCTATAATACCAGAGTGGGGTATTGTGTCGAAAGCTTTTGCAAGGTCAAGGTAGGCTGTATGGACTGCCTTTCCCTCATCAATGGCCTTGGTGACTGTTTCGAAGAAGTCGACCAAGTTCAAAAGGCATGATCTGCCCTTGACAAAGCCAAACTGGATCGGGTCCAATGTCTGCAAGTCCCCTATGTCTTTGTTTATGAGTTCCATTATGATCCTCTCCATAGCTTTGCAGACCAGGCTTGTTAAGCTTATGGGGCGGTAATTACCAGGGTCCGTAGAGGCACCGCCTTTGTGGAGTGGGACCACAGTTGCCGTACGCCACTCCTTGGGCACGTATCCTGTGGTAAGGCTACGATTAAACAGCTGCCTTATGTGCGGGTTTAGTTCCTCATTGAGTTAGTGTAGCACACAGCCGGGGACACCATCCGGTCCCATTGATGCTGTGTTTTTAGCTTTAGAGAGAGCAGCTTTCACCTGCACATTGGAGATGTCTGGGAGGCTGCACTCCACTGGGATAGTTCTCTCTCCTTTTGGGGGGAGAGGGGGGTGAAGTTTGCACTGAACCTGTCTGCCAGTATGTTGACAATGTCTGTGGGTTCAGTGATTTTTGTATCATTTTGGACTAATTCTGAGCATATCTGGGAGTTTCCACCCAGGTTTCTAACATAGCTGAAGAAGGCCTTATGATTGTCTTTTGAATCTAGGGCAATTTTTCTCTCAAAGTTGGCCTTGGATGATTTTATGAGTGCTCGTATTTTTTTACTAATAATGATCAAAGGTGTCTTCTCTTTTATGGATTTTGCTCTATCATGTAACAGCTTTCTCCTCTTATTGTAAAGTTTGTTTATGGATGGGGTCCACCAGACTGGACGTTTGCCCTTGGTGGAAAGAGTCTTGGTTTTATTAGGGATTGCCTGATCCATGCAGTCCTGGAGGTGTTCGTAGAAGGCATTTGTAAGGGCTTCCGCAGCTTGGGTTGTGGTTTCCACTTGCTCGGGGGCCTTGAAGGATACCACACCATTCTTGAGTAGTGTGAAGTTTGCTTTAGAGAAGTTCTTCACTGTGGTCTTTTTTGTTTGGGGTGGGGGCGGGATGTGGATATCCAGTGAGATTAGTTTATGATCTGATCTCACCAATGAGGGATATACTTCCGGTGTGGAGCATTTTGTCCCTATGTTTGTGATGATGGGATCTAGTATATTTTCTCGTCTTGTGGGAACGGCGACTAGTTGTTCCATGGCATTTGAATTTATGAACTCCAGGAACCTTTGGGCTAGAAAGTTTGGGCTTGAGTAATGTTCCCAGTCTATATTCGGGTAGTGGAAGTCACCCAATATAATGGTGTTTGGAGATACTTTTATACCCTCCAGTGTCTTTAGGAAGGCTGTGTGGGGTTCCTGAGTTTGAGAGGGTGGCCTGTATCATGCTACAAATTGTAGAGCAGTTTTGCCTATGGTTAAATTGCTCCTGGATGGTTTCCGATGCTTCGTGCGTTGCCACCAACCTGGAGGTGTGGGTATCCTTGATGAATATGGATACACCCCCTCCTTTTGTGGTGTGGTCCGGAACGCGTGATATTGAGGTAAAACCTGATAGTGCCCGGGTGCTCTCAGGAGCCTTGAACCAGGTTTCAGTCACAGCACAGACATCGATGTTCTCCATACTGAGAAGGGCCTCGAGTGCGTGCATTTTGAGATTTAGACTTCTGGCATTGAGCAGCATTACCCTTAGTTTCTTCCCATTTTTGTTTTCTATGGTGGTAGGTTTAGAATTTGAGCCTTGCCTAAAAAAGGCACTATGGGGGTGGCAAGAGCCTTAGCCAATATCCGGAATCCCAGGGGTGACAGGTGCAAGCTGTCCCTTGCGAAGCAGTGCGGCTTGTCAAGCATGTCATCCCAGGCAGACAGACACTGGATCCCCTTTGAATGACACCAGAAATTTAGCCAATTGTTAAAGCTGATCATCTTGTCTCTATGTTGTGGCAACATTCTTGGTGAAGGAAGGATGCTGCTCAGGGTGAGGGTCATACCTGCCTGGGCTACATAATCAGAGAGCTCCTCTATGTCTCTTTTCATGTAGTCCAGGGAGGTGCCTCAGGTCGTTCACACCAGCATGGACAATGACTGTGTCATATTTGTACTTGCTGTGGAGTGACCCGAGTGCTTGTGTTATGTGGCAGATTCTAGCGCCCGATAGGCAGCTTACTGTGACCCTCTCCTTGTTCAGCCTGGTGAGTGGGACGTCAGTGTGTCTGACTATGGAGTCACCTATGACAAGTATGTTTGGTGTTGTATTTGGCCTTAAGGGCTGTGACTGCTTTGCACACTGATTTTGTGTTTTATGTGTTGCCTGTGGTGTGTCATGAGGTGGCAGTACTCTCCTTTGTTCTGGTAATGGGGAAAGAACACGGGAAGATTAATAGATTGATTAATATTAGCTTCTGAAGACACCTTAGGTAGAAAGGACGGATTGATCCTGAGGTAAACTATCTGGATGGAAGGTTAAATACGGCGGTTTAACACAGAGCCTGAAGTTCAGAAACCCTTTAAGCTGAAGTAATGGCCACCAAGAAGGCCGTCTTCCAAGAGAGATATTTACGATCAACAGTGGCCGCCGGCTCGAAAGGGGGGCTAGTCAAGGCTTGGAGAGCCAAAGACAAATCCCATGGGGGTACTACCTCCCTGACCGGAAGTCTGAGAAGGAAGGTACCCTTGAGGAAAGCTTTACAAAGCTTGGAAGTAATTAGCGGGCCCGATTCATGCCCTACATGATAATGCGTAATCGCTGCCAGTTGTACCTTGACTGTAGAGCAGCTAGCCCCTTGATGAAAAAGAGTAGTTAGGAAATCCAAAACCGACGTGAGAGGCACCGTGAAAGGATCCAAGTGATGGTGCTCCGCCCAGATGGAGAAACATTTCCACTTGCTTTGGTAGACTCTTCTGGTTTAAGGTTTATGTGCTGCTACTAGGATGGCTTTGACTGGTGAGGAGATTCCAGGAGTCCTAATCAGGAGTGGAACTGGAGCAACCAGTCAGCTTGAGGTTGACCAGGTTGGGGGCCGGAAGACCCAGAGGGTGAGTAACGAGATCCGGGAGTGGATCCAGAATCCATGGTGGATGAATTAGGTGAGACCACTGGTACAGGAACCATGTTTGAAGAGGCCAGAATGGGGCAATGAGGATCATTTTGCTCCCCAGCCGACTGGCTTTCTGTAAGAGTTTCATCATCATGGGCAAAGGAGGGTAAGAGTAAAGGAGACCGGGAGGCCAAGCATGTACTAGAGAGTCTCTCGGGGACTCCCCCTGAGGGGGGATTAGAGTGAAGTAACTGTTGCATTTGGTATTTGAAGGAGAGGCAAAAAGATTGCAACAGGGTTGCCCCCATTGGGCAAATATTTGTTTCGCTACTAGAGGATTGAGAGACCATTCATACGGAGTCAGAATCGAATGACTGAGCCTGTCTGCTAGGATGTTGGACCGTCCCGGAATGTGCGTTGCAATAAGAAAGCGGTTGGTGGAAATCGCCCATTCCCACACTCTCGTGGCCTTGCGACAGAGGATAAGACCTGGTTCCCCCCTGTTTGTTGATGTACCAGACAACTGACATGTTGTCCGTTTGTACTGCAATCGTCCCAATCGGAAGAAGGCTGTGAAGTGCCTGCAACATCAAAAGCACCGCCCTCATCTCTAGGACATTGATATGCAAAGAGGTCTCTGTGTCGTTCCACGTGCCTTGGACCGTTCTCCTGAATAGTGCCCCCCCCACCCCAGGCGAGAGGCGTCCGTGGTCACTGTGGCGACGGGGGAAGGCATCGAGAATGGTCGTCCCGTGTGGAGACTCGGGGACCGGAGCCACCACATGAGCGACCCTCTGCAAGCTCTGTATAGGGGAATAGGATGGGACAGGGGATTGCGAGACAGGGACTTTGTACTTGGAGGGTCCACTGCAGGACCCTCATATTTAGGTGAGCTAGGGGCAGTAGAGGAATAGCTGCCGCCATGGACCCTAGAGCCCTTCAGGATCAATTCCACAGGTGGAGCAGGAAGTATGAGAATGGCCTGGACATGCAACCTCAGGTTCTGAAGCCGATCGGGAGTCAGGAAGGCAAGCATTATCCTGGAATCCAATCTCGCCCCTATGAAATCTATTAGGGACTAGAGAGGATTTGGTCATGTTGATAGTCAACCCTAGACGTGGAGCAAGGTTGAGGAAATAATCCCTGCCTGAACAGAGCAGATGCCTTGTTGGGGCGATGAGGAGCCAGTCGTCCAGGTACGAAAAGACCTGAATTCCCTGAAGCCTCAGGTGGGCCGCTATGACCGCCAAGATTTTGGTGAACACCCTGGGGGCTGAGGGGGGCCGCTATGACCGCCAAGACTTTGGTGAACACCCTGGGGGCTGAGGTGAGACCGAAGGAAAGGGCCCTCAACTGAAAGTGACTGGCTCCCAGCGGGAAGCGGTGGAACCTCCCGGAGCATCTGCCCACTAGGATGTGGTAGTACGCATCCTTGAGGTCTATCGAGCACATCCAATCGTTCTCCCGTAATAGGGGGAGAATAGATTGTAAGGTGACCATTTGGAACTTTTCTTTGGGTACTGCCAGGTTCAGGAGAGAGAGATCGAGAATGGATCTCAAGTCCCCAGTCTTTTTTGGCACCAGAAAGAACCTGGAGTAAAACCCCGATCCGAACTGATCTGGGGGGACGGGTTGGATGGCTCTTTTTTGCAAAAGCTGCTGAATTTCTGTAGCAGCTGCCTCCCTTTGATTGGGTGGTACGTCGGGGAGGCTTTTGGTTCTGGGGGTTACAATAAAAGGAATTTGGTAACCTCTGGATATGATGCAAAGCACCCAGCGATCTGTTGTTATGGACTCCCACATTGCTAGGTGCTTCGAAAGACACCCCCCCCCGACTGCCTCCAGAGTGAAAATATAATCTCTAGCAGTCGGGCAACCCCTCAGGGGTTCTGTGTGGGCCTCTCAGAGAAGGGCTCTCTGGACCCAAAGTTTCTGGGACCCCCTCTACCTCTTGTGCGGCGTCCTCCCTGTCCTCCTCTGCCACAAGAGGACTGGTTGTCAGGAGCAGACTGGGACTGATGCGATTTTCGGAACCACATCTTCTTCTGACCCTTTTGGTTCTTAGAAAAGGACCTCTGGGGAGCAGAGAAGCGGACTCCGATGGCAGATGACGTCTTCCCGTCTTTCTCGCTCTGGACTAAAGTGTTGCGAACGGTTTTGCCAAACAGTGCAGAACCATCAAAGGGGGCATTCGCGAATGATGCCTTAAAGGGTTCCGAGAAGTCACAGTGTCAGAGCCAGGCCTGACGCCTAATTACCAGGCCGGCTCCGCCAGCTCTAGCGGCTCCTTCAGTGGCATGTGACGAGTCGCATAGAGGTGTTGGAAACTGAACGTAGAGTAGACATTCGGGAGGAGTACAGTTGCTTGTCTCCTTTCGACATGGACTCTGGGGGGGGATGCAGCATATTCTTTTATTAGATCTCGCTGCATCCGGATGATGTGTGCCATATAGTTCAGCGCTCTCATGGAGAAGGTTGCTGAACTAAAGACCCGCTTCCCCAGGCGGTCCATCGCTCGAGAGTTCTTACTCGGCGGGTGGACCGCAGAGCTCTCCTGAGCCAGCTCTCTCTTAGTGGCCGCCACCACCAACATGGCATCCACGGGGGGACCTCTGCTCCAGTGGGTTCTTTCAGCAGGGGGACTCAGGATCCTATCCGGGTGCTTGGGGACTGGCTCTACAGTGTCCGGCTCCTTCCAAGCCCTGGTTGAAATAAGGTCCACCAAGGGGTCGGGGGAGGGGACACCCAAGAGGTAGATGGCCCTGCTTTGAACGCCTCTAGGAATACGGACTCATCGGAGGAAGCCTTGGGGGCAGACCACCCTCCCCTAATCCTGAGCATTTCCATGATGTCTCCAAAGGAGACATCCTTGGGGGGTGACCTTGGGGAGCCTTCCCCTTCATCTAAGTCCGTATCTTCGGTAAGGGACTCAGGGGAGTCCATGTGCCTCCTCTTACACTTGGCTTTGTGAGGGACCTCCTCGGGGGGGCTGTCCGAGGAAGACTCACCAGCAATATCACGTTCCAAAGGAACACCCAGAGACGCTGAAGCAGGCTGTCCCGAAGGACGGGTGATGGGAGCCCGGACCAGCTGAGAGGGAGTGCAGGGAGGAGCCGAAGCCAGGACCGGAGGTCCGGATGCACTCAACAGTGCCCTCTCCACCACTGCAAAAGCAGAGGGGGAGCCACTCTCTATAGGCTCCGAGAGTCGGCTCCCACTCTGATCCGAAGCGGGGACCGGATCCGGGGCCGAGACCCTCGGATCCAAAGGACCCGTGTGCTCTGACCGGGACGGAGCTGAAGTCACACAAAGTCCCTCGGATCCGAAGCTCAGTCCATGGCTCCAAGAGGTCGGATTCGACAAACTTGAGGGACCAGTCGGCGCTGAAGTAACTAGTACCGTCGGCTCCAACCCACCCCCAGATCCGACGCGGCTCGGCTCAGAATGCTCCGAACCCAGGAAGTGGGACGGAGAAGGAGCAATTGGAGCAAAAAATGGGATCGAGCTCCCCCTCGGAGGGGGGGGGGAGGCAAGAGCACTCCCATCTGCAGCTGGGCCTGGATGAACCTCCTCATCATCCGGTCCATGTCTGCATCTGACATACTGAAAGTGGACATCGAAGAGGCCACCGAGGCAGACCTAGAGTGATGCCTCGATGACCTCGACAGGGACCGGGTCGTCTCCTCCCCAGGTCCCGGTGAAAAACAAGGGGACCGGAGCCGAGGAGGAGGCGATCCAGAAACCCTGGATGGAGAAGCCCGCTTGGTGGGTGGGGCTGAGGAAGAGTCCACGGCCCACCGCTTATGGTGCTTCTCCTTCCTTTTGTTTTTTCCCGCCTCCCTCTCCACCGGAGCCAAAACGGGAGGTTGAGTCCCGACCGGAGGGAGGGAGGCAGGGGTGGCTACCACCGAGGGCTGGGTAGTGGCCACCGAAGAACCGGAGGCCGGAGCCGAGTCCGGGGGCAAAAGGCCCACCAGGATCAGCTTCTACCTCTGGTCCTTAAGTGCCCTGGGGTTGAACGCTGCACAAATCGTGCATCCCGAAGAGAGGTGTTCAACCCCAAGGCACCTAACGCACCGGGTGTAGCTGTCCGCCGGTGAAAGCTTATGGTCACACTCGGTGCATTTTGAAAAGATGGCTTTAGGGGCCTCCGACATGTTGAACAGAAAAACACTCACTAGGCACCTACGCACACCACAAACACACTACGAACCAGCGAGGGTAGGGAGGAAAAATTTTACAAAAAGATATATAAGAAGGAACCTAAACAATCTTACACACTCACACAAGAGAAGGTACAAAAAAATCAAGTTTTTTTCTCACAAATTCACTGAACTACCAGGAGCTCGAAATCCAGCTTGTAGGCTTGAAGCGCGGCAAACTAGATCTGAGGTCAGTTAGGGTTGGCAGGGGATTATGGGTAAAGGGAGGCACTAGGAGCTCGGATCTATGCTGTGGTAAAAGTTGCCGGCTCGGATCCGAGATCGGATCCGTATCCCAAAGGTTGCTGACAAATGAAGTTCCTACTTCAGATTAAGAAGTTATGTACTCACCATAACGTTCCATCTGAGTAGGTAAACTTCATTTGTCAGCAACCTATGGGAATCGGATTCGACCTCGGATCCGAGCCGGCAGTTTTCAACAGCCTTAGATCCGAGCTCAAAGATCCTCCCCTACCCATAATCCCCTGCCAACCCTGACTGACCTCAGATCAAGTTTGCCCCACAGCAGAAACTGCTAGAGATTATATTTTCAAGATAAATTTGGGTAAAACCCATGGGCCTGAATAGGAATACATACACAACTGAAGGGGCAGGAGGGGGGACGGTTGCTGACAAATGAAGTTTACCTACTCAGATGGAATGTTATGGTAAGTACATAACTTCTTACTCTGAAGTAGTTAACTTCATTTGTGCAGCAACCTATGGGACAGAGTCCCCAGCTACCTGAACCTTGGGCGGCCTTCATGGAAGGATGTTCCGGAGCACTGCAGAGCCAAAGGAAGCTCTCCCTCTGGAGATTATATCCAATTTATAGTGATTGATAAAGGTATGAGATGAGGCCCAAGTGGCTGCCGAGCAAATATCATCCAAAGAGACTCTAGCTCTAAAAGCCGCAGAGGTAGACATAGATCGAGTAGAGTGGCATGGACTCCCTGAGGTGCGGGCCTGCCAGAACTTTCATATGCTAAAAGGATACACTGTGAAATCCATCTACACAGTGTAACTTTAGACACCGATTTACCCAAGTTAAATTTGGCAAAGGAGACGAACAACTGGTCGGATTTCCTATGACCAGATGTC
The DNA here is from genome assembly GCF_019279795.1 of Protopterus annectens. NCBI lineage: Eukaryota > Metazoa > Chordata > Ceratodontiformes > Protopteridae > Protopterus > Protopterus annectens. The sequence continues at coordinate 769,380,083 of NC_056748.1, forward strand.
CTATGGATGTAGAAGCGAAGTTGTCTATGAACATCCAATGAGTGTAACTTGTATTCCCCTTTGTTACAGTAATTAGGAAAAAAGACCGTCAGGTTAATGGACTGGTTAATATTTGATTCAGAGGCAACCTTGGGAAAAAAAAGAGGGATTGGTCCTGAGGTAAACTCTATCCTTGTGAAAGGTCAAGTATGGGGGTTTTACACAGAGGGCCTGTAGTTCTGAGACCCTTCGAGCCGAGGTGATAGCGATAGGCCGTTTTCCATGACCAGAATTTAAGATCTACTGAGGCTGCAGGCTCAAACGGGGGAGCTGTCAAGGCCTGAAGCACCAGCGTTAAATCCCAAGGTGGGATTACATCCTCCACTGGGGGTCTGAGCAGAAAGGTGCCCTTCAAAAGAGTCTTACACAATTTTGAGGTGATCAAAGGGCCCAGTTCATTTCCCACGTGATAATGAGAGATAGCTGCTAGTTGAACCTTAACTGTGGAGGAGCTAGCCCCCTGATGAAACAGCCCTGACAGAAAGTCTAATACAGCGGGCAAAGGAGCTGCGAAAGGATCTAAATTTTGGCGTTCTGCCCAAATGGAGAAATGTTTCCATTTGCTACTATAGATCTTTCTAGTAGAAGGCTTGTGCGCTGCTACTAGAATACTTTTGACTGGGGAAGAGATACTGGGAGTCCTAGCTACGAGTGGAACTGGAGCAGCCAAGCTGTGAGCTTGAGATAGTCCAGGTTCAGGACTGGGAGATCTAGGGGGGGTGGGATATTAGATCCGGACGGGGATCCAGAATCCAAGGGGGATTCACCAGATGGGACCAAAGGTAAGGGAACCAGGTTTGACGAGGCCAAAACGGGGCAATGAGGATAATCCTGCTCCCCAACAGACTGGCTTTTTGAAGAAACGTCAGCATCACAGGAAGAGGAGGGTAGGCATAAAGAAGACCGGGAGGCCAAGCATGCACCAGAGCGTCTCTCGGGGGTTCCCCGGAGGGAGAAATGAGAGCGAAGTAGTCGTAACATTTTGTGTTCGAGGGAGAGGCAAAGAGATCGCAACAGGGTTGACCCCATTTGGTGAAAATCCGATTCGCTATCTCGGGATTTAGAGACCACTCGTATGGTAACAGGATGGTGCGACTTAGTTTGTCCACTAGGATGTTGGACCACCCCAGAATGTGCGTTGCTATGAGAAAGCAGTTGGTGGAGATGGACCACACCCTCATGGCCTCTCAACAGAGTGGGCAAGACCTGGTTCCCCCCTGTTTGTTGATGTACCAGACAACAAACATATTGTCTGTCTGAATCGCAATCGTTCCTACAGAAGAAGGTCCTGAAGTGCTTGCAATGCTAACAACACTGCCCTCATCTCTAGGACGCTGATATGCAGTGAGGTCTCCATGGGGTTCCACATGCCTTGGACTGTCCTGCCCGAACAATGCCCCCCACCCAAGACGGGAGGCGTCCGTGGTCACCGTGGCTAGTGGAGGGGTCATAGAAAAGGGGCGTCCTTTCTGGAGGTCCGGAGCTTGGAGCCACCATAGGAGGGCCCTCTTGCAAGCCCTGCTGAGGGGAACGGGATGGCTCAGAGGATACTGAAGAAAGGACCCCTGGACCTAAAGGGAACATTGTTAGACCCTCATGTTCAAATGTGCCATTGGCAATAGGTTGATCGCCGCCAGCATTGAGCCAAGTGCCCTCAGGACCAATTCCACCGGAGGAGCTGGAGATTGTAGAATGGCCTGCATGTGTAGCCTCAGGGTTCGTAGCCGGTCTGTGGTCAAGAAAGCTAGGAGTTTGCAAAAAAAGGAAATAAAACGCCAAGTAAAGTAGCGTTCTCAAAGCAAAAGTCCATCCAATATCAAGATAAAAGGTACACCATCGACTGGAAAACTCTTGTAGTAGCTAAAATCCAAAGGTTTATTCACGATAAAACATGGTAAAACATAGCTATAAAAACCGGTGAAAAGTAAGCGCTTTCACGTCTTAATGACGCTTCATCAGACTTCAATGTTACATCCACAGATAAGCATCTTTAAATACATTATCCTAGCATCTGTTGCTTATCAATTAATCAAAATGTAGTGACAACGCTCACTATACCAAAAAATGCAACATATGCAAGCAAATAAATAAAGTCTAAAACATGATTGCATTATTCTAAAAGTGACTTAATGTTTCAAAGGTTTAGACGCCAGAAAAGGTTTCAGCGTAATTTTATCATTTAACCCATACCTATGTGCCTGTAACTTCAAAATCCACCTATTCTCCACTTCTTCTGTGTGCACTCATATTCCCTAGTCTTTTGGATCTATTAACTACTTGTAGAACTCTGAACTTAAAGCTGTGTGAAGAACCATGTTCTAACACATGCTTCGCTAGGGCATTATTGATATTCTCCTTATTAATTGCATATAAATGCTCCCTTATTCTCTCGCGCAGGGTTCTATTGGTCATCCCAACATAAAACAGCATGCAGGATTGACATTGAGCTACATATATCAAGTCGGTAGTCCTGCAATCAGCATAGCCTTTAAATGAACAAGTCTGTCCTGTAAATGGATGTACAAAAATATTGTCATCTGCTATATACTTACATTGATTGCAGTGTTGACAACCAAAGGTGCCTGCCCTTTGTGACTGGAGCCGGTTCACCTTTGGCTTCTCATAGCACAACAACCTCTTAAGGGACTTTGTATTCCTGTAAGCAATGTTGGGTCTATCATCTACTAGACACCTAATAGTATCATCCATCTGTAATAGTTTCCAATTATCCTGTATAATATTTCTAATGCTACTATTCCTGTTGGTATATGAGAATCTGAGATATTATAGCAGATTTGTGGATGATGTTTTTATTGTTTGGCATGGATCTGAAATACAGCTGCAGGACTTTGTAAGCTATGTGAATAGCACTACATTGTTCCTAGAGTTTGAATATTCTCACGAGAGAGACCATAGATTTCCTTGATGTCAGACTTATTAAAAACAATACAGGGATAGATACGGAGTTGTTCAGGAAAGCCTGTTGGAAAAATAATTTGCTGCACCGTAAGAGCATGCACCCAAGGCATGTACATGCCAATATTATGAAGAACCAAATATTGAGGGCTTCGAGATTAACGACACAGGATGACAGGTATGAACAACAGAAGTCAGAATTGGCTAATAATTTTATACAAAGGGGCTATAAATCAAGAGAGATAAATAAGGCTATTCTAGAGGCTGATGAGCAGAGACTGGACAGGGGCATACCCTTTCTGCATAGGGATACCATTAACTCTATAACCATGCAGGATACAGTACAGACAAACAGGTTAGTCATACCATATACCAACAGGAATAGTAGCATTAGAAATATTATACAGGATCATTGGAAACTATTACAGATGGATGATACTATTAGGTGTCTAGTAGATGATAGACCCAACATTGCTTACAGGAATACAAAGTCCCTTAAGAGGTTGTTGTGCTATGAGAAGCCAAAGGTGAACCGGCTCCAGTCACAAAGGGCAGGCACCTTTGGTTGTCAACACTGCAATCAATGTAAGTATATAGCAGATGACAATATTTTTGTACATCCATTTACAGGACAGACTTATTCATTTAAAGGCTATGCTGATTGCAGGACTACCGACTTGATATATGTAGCTCAATGTCAATCCTGCATGCTGTTTTATGTTGGGATGACCAATAGAATCCTGCGCGAGAGAATAAGGGAACATTTATATGCAATTAATAAGGAGAATATCAATAATGCCCTAGCGAAGCATGTGTTAGAACATGGTTCTTCACACAGCTTTAAGTTCAGAGTTCTACAAGTAGTTAATAGATCCAAAAGACTAGGGAATATGAGTGCACACAGAAGACGTGGAGAATAGGTGGATTTTGAAGTTACAGGCACATAGGTATGGGTTAAATGATAAAATTACACTGAAACCTTTTCTGGCGTCTAAACCTTTGAAACATTAAGTCACTTTTAGAATAATGCAATCATGTTTTAGACTTTATTTGCTTGCATATGTTGCATTTTTTTGGTATAGTGAGCGCTGTCACTACATTTTGATTAATTGATAAGCAACAGATGCTAGGATAATGTATTTAAAGATGCTTATCTGTGGATGTAACATTGAAGTCTGATGAAGCGTCATTAAGACGTGAAAGTGCTTACTTTTCACCGGTTTTTATAGCTATGTTTTACCATGTTTTATCGTGAATAAACCTTTGGATTTTAGCTACTACAAGAGTTCTCCAGTCGATGGTGTACCTTTTATCTTGATATTGGAAAGCTAGGAGTTTGTTCGTGTCTAATCTGGCCCCTATGAAGTCTATGGTCTGAGTCGGAATAAGAGATGACTTCTCTATGTTGATGGTGATCTGCAGCCGGGGAGCTAGACGAAGAAAGCAGTTTCTGGCTGCACAGAGTAGATGCCTTGTCGGGGCGGTTAGGAGCCAGTCATCCAGGTACGAGAAGATCTGAATTCCCTGGAGCCTCAGGTGGGCTGCTATCACTGCTAACACTTTGGTGAACACCCTGGGGGCTGTGGTGAGACCAAAGGGGAGGACCCTGAATTGGAAATGACTGGCTCCTAGCCGGAAGTGGAGGAACCTCCCGGATCGCCTGTCCATCAGAATGTGGTAGTACGCATCCTTGAGGTCTATAGAGCACATCCAATCATTCTCCCACAAAAGGGGGAGAATTGATTGAAGAGTGACCATGCGGAACTTCTCTTTGGTTACAGACAGGTCCAGGAAAGAGAAGTCGAGGATTGGTCTTAAGTCGCCCATCTTTTTTGGGCACCAAGAAGAACCTGGAGTAAAATCCGGATCCGCGCTGATCTGGGGGGATGTGTTGGATGGCTTTTTTTCCAGCAAGTGTTGGATTTCCATTGCTGCGGCCTCCCTCTGATCGGGTGGAACATCGGGGAGGTATTTGGGGTTGCGGGGGTAATGAGAAAAGGGGATCCGATATCCTCTGGATATGATACGAAGCACCCAGCGGTCTGTCGTGATGGACTCCCAAGCTGTTGAGTGCTTCAAGAAACGCCCCCCGACTGCCTCCAGAGTGGAGCAGTCGGGCAACCCCTCAGGGGTGTTGCGTGGGTTGGTCCGAGAAGGGTTCTCTGGATCCAAAGTTCCACGGGCCCCCTCTGCCGCAGAAGGGCTGAGAGTCCGGAGCGGGACGGGACTGTTGCAACTTCCGGAACAACATATTCTTCTGTCCCTTTTGGTTTTTAGAGAAGGACCTCTGGGGAGCAAAGAAGCAGACTCCGACGGCAGACGTCTTCCCATCCTTTTTGCTCTGGACCAAGGTATCTCGCACGGTTTTGCCGAAAAGGGCAGAACCATCGAAAGGGGCATTAGCGAAAGATGCCTTAAAGGGTTCCACAAAATCACAGTGCTGGAAGCCAGGCCTGATGCCTCATGACGAGGCCCGCTCTGCTAGCTCTAGCGGCTCCTTCCATGGCATGGGACAGTAGCCGCATAGAGGTGCTAGATATGGATCGTAGAGTGGTCATCCGGGTGGAGTGCAATTGCTTGTCCTCCGCCGACATGGACTTGGGGGGCGACGCAGCGTACTCTTTGATAAGGTCCCACTGCAGTCTAAGCACATGTGCCATGTAGTTCAGCGACCTACAGAGAAGGTAGCCGAATTAAACACCCACTTCCCTAGGCAGTCCATCGACCGAGACTCCTTGCTCAGGGGATGAACAGAGGGACTCTCCTGAGCTAGTTCCCTCTTGGTGGCCGCCGCCATCAACATGGCATCTACAGGGGGACCCTTACTCCAGTGGGACTTGTCAGAGGGTGGGCTAAGCATCTTGTCCGGGCGCTTAGGGACTGGCTCCACAGTGTCCGGCTCCTTCCACGCCCTGGTAGTAATCAAGTCTACCAGGGGGTCAGCCAGAGGGGATACCCAAGAGGTAGACGGGCCTGCTTCAAACACCTCCAGGAACACGGATTCGTCCGAGGTAGGCTTTGGGGCAGACCACTCCCCCCTATTCTAAGCATCTCCATGATGTCACCAAATGAGACATCTTCGGGGGTGATCTTGGGGAGCCTTCCCCTTCCTCCAAATCAGTGTCCTCAGTCAAGGACTTGGGGGAGTCCAGGTGCCTCCTTTTTCACCTCCGCTTGTGAGGAACCTCCTCGGGGGGGGCTGTCCGAGGAGGTCTCACCAGCCACGTCTTGTTCCAATGGAACTACCTGGGACGTCAAAGCAGTCGGACCCAACAGAGAAGGAGTGCAGGGTGGAGCCGGGGGCCTGGAATCTCTAGATAGGGCCCTCTCCACCACGTCGATTGCCGAGGGAGAGCTGCTCTCTCTGGGATCCGAAAGCAGACCCTCGCTCGGATCCGATGGACGGATCGGGGCTGGGGCAGAAGCGATCAGATCTGATGGACCAGTATGCTCTGACCTGGATGGAGCCGAAGGCATACCGGTACCCCCGGATCCGAAGCTCAGCCCTCGGCTCCGAGAGCTCGGATCCGAAGAAAATGGACCAGACAGACTCGAGGGAAGTGTCGGCACTGAAGTACCAGAGACTATCGGCGCCGATACACCCCCGGCTCCAAGGTGCCCGGCTCCGAAGACTCCGAACCTGGGAAACAGGACAGAGAAGGAGCTATCGGGGCAAATAAGGGGGTCAAGCTCCCCCCCCGGAGGGGGCAGGAGCACTCCCATCTGCAGTTGGGCCTGGAGGAATCTTCTCAACATCCGGTCCAAATATGCATCTGTGAGACTTCGGGTTGATCTCGACGAGGCCACCGGGGCGGGAGTGTCGCCTCGATGACCTCGAAGGAGATCGGGTCTCCTCCTCCTCAGGACCCGGTGAAAAGCACGGCGACCGGATCCGAGAAGGAGGAGACCCCAAAGACCTGGAAGTCCTGGAGGGAGAAGACCACTTAGCCGGGGGGGCCGAAGCGGAGGCCTCGGCCCACCGCTTGTGGTGCTTCTCCTCCAGGCCTAAGGCAGGAGGTTGAGTCCCGGCCAGGGGGAGGGAAGCAGGAGTGGCAGCCGCCGGAGCCACAGGAGGACCGGCGGTAGAAGCAGAGTCCAGGGGCAGAAGACCCACCAGAATCAGCTTAGACCTCCGGTCCTCGAGTGCCCTGGGGTTGAACGCCGCACATATGGTACAACCAGAGGACAGGTGCTCAACCCCAAGGCACAACACACACAGAGTGTGGCCATCCGCTGGGGACAGCTTATGGCCACACTCGGTGCACTTAGAAAAATCGGCTTTGGGGCCTCAGACATATTAACAAAGGTAAACCCACACACACTAGGCCCCAAAACACACACACACACACACACACACACACACACACACACACACACACACACACACACACACACACACACAACCCTGACAGAACCACGAAGGAAGGGGGAGGTTAAATAAGAAAAATAAGTAAACTAAGATTACATTTAGGAAAGGGACCTGAACACACACACACTAAATTTAAGAAAAAGGTAAGAAAAGATAATTTTTTTTCTCACAAAAGTGATAGAAAACGCCTGGAACTCGGGATCAAGCTGCTGAAGCAAACCGCGGCAAACTAGATCTGAGGTCAGTCAGGGTTGGCAGGGGATTATGTGTAGGTGGAGGAGCTTGGAGCTCAGATCTAAGGCTGTTGAAAACTGCTGGCTCGGATCCGATTCCCATAGGTTGCTGCACAAATGAAGTTTACTACTTCAGATTGTACTGTTTTGATGTTTTATGTACGGACATAGACCATCTCTAACAACCCTACCCCATCTCCTACAGCCTTCTTTTCTTGTCCTACTACTCTCCTGCCCTCACGCTATTCATCTCTCCTTGCTTTTTTCTTTTCTAGTCATTCAGGTGCACTATAAGTTAATACATTTTATTTTCTGTAATTGTATTTTCCATCAATAGCATTTACCATTGCTACTTCCCAATGATTTGGTACTCCACGTCTCAACTTACATGCTTCCTGTTCATTTTTTTTTTTTTACTACTTCACCTTAATTTTAAATCAGACACCTGTTCAATTATGTGCTTTTTATTGTGCTTCTACTGTACATTCATGTTGTTTTTCTTTTTCACAATTGCATTTAAGTTTATAACCTGTATGCTTACAGCTTTCAACCCCAGACCTCTCCTGAAAAGGAGCTTCATGGTCAGTTGGACTTTCCTGTTAAACAAAAGCAATAATTTTCTCCTAAAAACAGGAGCAGCATTTTCACAGTCATCACCCTAAACATGACTTTATTCATATGTCCATGTTTTGCCTTTCTTGGAAACCAAGACTAGTTTGAATAGGAAACCCTAAATGTCATGACTGAGAAGTATGTACTGAATTACCACTTTAATAGTAGCTGATCAAACAAGGTACTTGGTTTTCAGTGGTGTTTGTGGGAGCAAGGAGTATATGTGACATTTGATAAACCTCGGTTGCATAACCCTTACCTGTTTCTGTTTAAAGAATTCAGATTGCTATCATCCACATACATGCTACTGAACTCCACATCCTTGGGGATATTGAGTAAGGCGTACCAGAATGGTAAAAGTTGCAGCAGTATGGTAGTAGAGACCTACTTTTCTCTGTACTGTTTTTGTCTAAAAGAATGTAGGTCTTCTGATAAAACAGTTACCTTCAAATGTGGGTTGGAGGATGTCAAATCTTTTTAAAAGAAACCTTTTATTTCCTTTCTTTTCAAAGCCTACTTTATGTTGTAAAAAAGCTGGCTGGCCAAATAGGGTATCTTTAGCAACGGATGCATTTAGGAGCCTAGACCCAAGAAATCCAGTAATTATGTTCCGATTCAAGCAGATCTTATCACCTGTGGCACAGCTGACATTGATGAGGCATCTATAGCATGACAAACATATTTAAGGTTCTGAGCTCCAAGCTCATCAACTGGGGCAATTAGTTTCTCTATTCTGTCCACAGCAGTAGTTTGTAAAGTCTGAACTGTATCTTGGACTTATTCTAAAAATGGGGCTTTAATAAGCTCTCATAGGGCATAAATAGTTTAAAACTTTATGACCTAACGTGCTGGATGCATATATGATCTTATCATATTTACCTAATCCTTAATTCTCCAACATATGGCAAATGTGTTAAGAGAACAGACTTTGAATTCTCCTGCGAAGATGAAAGAGAAGAATTAGCCTCACTGTTAATATACAGCTTGTGCCCTTTCTTTAAACACCTGTTGTATCCTATGAACTCTCTGTTGCTTGTCTGTCCTCTGGAGGGGAACTTGAAAAATATTAGGAGGTACCCTTATAGTCAATAGTCTGGGAAGGCGGCAGACTATCTGGGACATAAATATCCTCATCAAAGGAAGAAAAAGGTTTTATTTTTCTTTTCTCTATGATTTCAGAGACCTTCATTACTTCTGAAAAAGGTCTGAAAATGGATACTACAAGACAGAAGTATATCAGTAAGTGGAAGGCACTAAGGTAGGTTATTGTCCTGCCTTCTCCTGACTATCCTGAGATATTCTCTGGAAAAAAAATGAAAAGCAAAAGCCAGAAAGGGGGGGGGGGGGGAGAAGATACGGACTGGTACAAAGTAGGCACAGCAGGTTTAAGACCAGAGAAGTGCTAGACCCATCAAACTGCTCATGGGATTTGTATCTCCTAAAACCATATTACATTACATTGGTTGGACAGCAGAATGAGGCAAAGTTTACCTGGTCTCCCCTTCAAGTTCAGACAGCATTTTACATTCAATATTCTACCTTCCCTCTTTCCTATTTTCAAACTTCACTTCATCTGATACATGTCTGTTTTGAATGCCTCCACTAATTCCTTCAGCACTGCCTTCCATGTTAAGTGATTTCTGCAAATCCAAGGACTTTTTAAGTCCCAGTCCAAGGAGTAGCTTTTTGATATTGCAGTAAATAGGCTGAAATCTCTCTTTTTCAAAAGTCATTAATTGAAAGTATAATTTTCTGAAGTAGCAGATGACTTCTGTTTCTCACTTAATGTGGGTATGTCCATTAAAGTTTTCTCTTATCCTGCTTTAACAGATTTATCCTTCTTGTTATACATTTCTTATAGTCATTTCCTTACTGTAAATTAAAAAATGGTGTAAAAACTAAAAGTGGTAATATTCAGGGCCAAAAGCTTACCACAAACAAAATGTACAGAAATTCCTTTAAATATCTGACTGACAATTTACCTGTTATGCATTTTCAAAGTGTACACAAACAAAAGCAGACACTGTTTGAAGTACATAAAAAACTTCCTAATCTTTAAATCCTTACAATTCAGTTAAAATGTCAAAACAGTACATTTTTCCTCTAAAAACAAACAGTATTCAATATGCTCATTAGAAATTAGTTTCTGACAAGAAGCTTCTGATATTAATAAAATTGCTGGCATTTATAGGTTCATAGGTTGGTACTAGGCTATCGGCCCTTGGGCCTATACAAGCTGAGCCATAACAATTCTCTGGATATTTCTTCCCACAATATTTACTTCCCTGGACCCCTGTCTAGCAGGGCGACTGACATCCCCAGGTAAATTTACTATCTCCCATCCAATCAAGGTTCCTTTTGAAGAGGGCCAAGGAGGCGCTCTGCTTAATATGTCTGGGCAGTCTATTCCAGAGTATGGGGAGTCTCTGGGTCAGAAGCCTATCCCTCCAGAATGTTTTGTTCATTGTGACGACAAGGTTTAGATCCCTGGAGCATGTGGCTCTGAGGGATTGGGATTTCTTTAAGTGGAGCATGTCCAACAACTCAGGGTTTGACATGGCCTTGTATGTTAAGCAGAGATTGCCTCTGAGTAGACGATATGCCAGAGAGTATAGCTGGAGTTTTTTTTTTTTTTTTTTTAGATGGTCAGCATATGGCATCTGCTTTAGGCCTGTGATTCTTTTAGTGAGGTATTTTTCTGTGGCCTTTCCAGCTGTTGCAGATGTCTTGTGAGGTACATACCAAACTGGGCATTATACTCTATAATGGGTCTGAGGGATGAATACAGTGGGACAATGATCTCCTTTTTTCTGGATGAAAAGCCCTTAGTGATGAGGTGTGCTACATAGGATTTCCTGACTGTTGTGGCAATGTGGTTATCGAAGGTGAGACCACTGTCCACCTGTGTCCCCAATTCTCTCATCACACTTTTGATGTTTAGTGTACTGCCCACCTATGTGGTAATTCATGGGTACATGTTTTTTTCCAAAGGGGATAACTATACATTTCTTGGCATTAAGCTTGAGCCCATGGCTCTGGCACCAGGCATCAGTTTCTGTAAGGCCATTTTGTAGAATATCCACATCATTCGGTGATTCAATAATGGCTCCAAGTTTGCAGTCATCTGCGAACATTGTTAGCCAGAGTCCCCTAGTGTTGGCCTGTACTTCAGAGAAGTAGGTGCCAAACAAGAGTTGTCCCAGGACTGAACACTGAGGTACTCCACTTGTCTGGGGCTGGATTTAGAGTCGTCTACTTTTACAGTCTAGGTTCTGTTAGTAAGCCAGTTGGCAACCAATCGAGTGATGTAGGGATTTATGCCCAGCTTAGTAAGTTTATCTATGATTCCAGAGTGGGGGATGGTGTTGAAGGTCTTGGTGAGGTCCATACAGGCTTTGTGGACCACCTTACCCTCGTCCACAGCTCTGGAGACTGATTCGAAGAAGTCAATCAGGTTCAGGAGACAAGATCGGCCCTTCACAAACCCAAACTGGGTGGGGTCCAGTGTTTGAAGCTTGCCAATGTCTTTGTTTATAAGTTCCATGATAATGCGTTCCATGCCCTTGCAGATCAGGCTCGTCAGACTGATAGGAAGGTGGATCCCCCTTGTGGAGTGGGATAACTGTAGCTGTGCGCCACTCATAGGTTCATAGGTTTATACTAGGCTAATTGCCCTAAGGCATTTATAAGCCTAGCCCAAATTTTTGTGGCTTACGCCACCCCTTATATGAAAAAATACTGTGCCCATTAGTTTGTTGTGCCTCTGTCCAGCAGTGACACAGAGATGATTCCCGGGGTAAACCTACGATCTCCCATCCACAGGTCTAGATTTCTCTTGAACAGAGTCAGCGAGGTGCTCTGCCTCACATGGACCGGGATTTTATTCCACAGCATAGGGAGTCTCTGAGTGATAAATCTATACCTCCAGCACGTCCTATTTATATCCGTGCTAAGGTTTAAGTCGCTTGATCTAGTGGTTTTGGTGGATTTGGATTTTTTGAGGTGGAGCATGTCCATTAATTCGGGTTGGACATGGCCTTGTATGTCAGGCACATGTCACCTCTGAGCAGACGGTATGCGACTGAATAGAGCTGGAGTTTCTTCAATCTGGCAGCATATGACAGATTTTGGAGTCCCTTTATCCTTTTGGTGAGGAACTTTTGGGGTCTCTCCAATTGCTGCAGATATCGGGTGAGATACATCCCGAATGGGGCATTGTACTCGATCATTGGTCTGATAAGTGAAGAGTACAGGGGAACAATGACCTCACTAGATCTGGATGTGAATCCCTTCATGATCAGGTGGGCAATGTAGAAGGTCTTTCTAACCACTTTAGCAACGTGAGTGTCAAAAGAAAGGCCACTGTCAACCTGGGTCCCCAGGTCCCTGATAACCTCTTCTGTGCTTAGTGGATTGCCACCTATATGGTAGCTTGGGGTTACCTTGTTTTTCCCGAAGGGTATGACTATACATTTTTTGGCGTTTAACTTCAGGCCATGGCTCTGGCACCAGTTATCTGTTTCCGTGAGTCCCTTCTGAAGGATATCTGTGTCCGATGCACTTTCCACTATGGCCCAGTTTGCAGTCGTCTGCAAACTTTGTCAGCCAAAGTCCTCCCATGTTGGCCTGTACTTCTGAGAAGTAGATGCCAAACAATAGGGGGCCAAGGACCGAGCCCTGTGGGACACCACTTGTGACCGGCTTGGAGTCTGACACAGCGCCAGCAACTCTAACCCTGTGGGTTCTGTCCTTAAGCCAGTTTGCAACCCATCTTGTGACATATGGGTTTACATTTAAGCTGGTAAGTTTTTCTACAATACCCGAGTGGGGTATTGTGTCGAAAGCCTTTGTAAGGTCAAGGTAGGCTGTATGGACTGCCTTTCCCTCATCAATGGCCTTAGTGACTGTTTCGAAGAAGTCGACCAAGTTCAAAAGGCATGATCTTCCCTTGACAAAGCCAAACTGGGTCAGGTCCAATGTCTGCAAGTCCCCTATATCTTTGTTTATGAGCTCCATTATGATCCTCTCCATAGCTTTGCAGACTAGACTTGTTAAGCTTATGGGGCGGTAATTACCAGGGTCCGTAGAGGCGCCGCCTTTGTGGAGTGGGACCACAGCTGCCGTACGCCACTCCTTGGGCATGTATCCTGTGGTAAGGCTGAGATTAAACAGCTGCCTTATGTGCGGGTTTAATTCCTCATTTAGCTCGTGTAGCACACAGCCGGGGACACCATCCGGTCCCATTGATGCTGTGTTTTTAGCTTTAGAGAGAGCAGCTTTCACCTGCGCATTTGAGATGTCTGGGAGGCTACAAACGGCTGGGATAGTTATCTCTCCTTTGGGGGGAGAGGGGGGTGAAGTTTGCACTGAACCTGTCTGCCAGTATGTTGGCAATGTCTGTGGGTTCAGTGATTTTTGTATCATTTTGGACTAATTCTGAGCATATCTGGGAGTTTCCACCCAGGTTCCTAACATAGCTGAAAAAGGCCTTATGATTGTCCTTTGAATCTATGGCAATTTTTCTCTCAAAATTGGCCTTAGTTGATTTTATGAGTGCTCGTATTTTTTTACTAATAATGATCAGGGGTGACTTCCCTTTTATGGATTTTGTTCCATCATTTAATAGCTTTCTCCTCTTATTGTAAAGTTTGTTAATGGCTGGGGTCCACCAGACTGGACGTTTGCCCTTTGTGGAAAGAGTCTTGGTTTTATTTGGGATTGCCTGATCCATGCAGTCCTGGAGGTGTTCATAGAAGGCATTTGTAAGGGCTTCCACAGCTTGGGTTGTGGTTTCCTCTGGCTCAGGGGCCTTGAAGGATACCACACCAGTCTTGAGTAGTGTGAAGTTTGCTTTAGAGAAGTTCTTCACTATGGTCTTTTGTTTGGGGTGGGGCGGATGTGGATTTCCAGTGAGATTAGTTTATGATCAGATCTCACCAATGAGGGATATACTTCGTGTGGAGCATTTTGTCCCCATGTTTGTGACAATGAGATCTAGTATATTTTCTCCTCTCGTGGGAACAGTGACTAGCTGTTCCATGGCATTTGAATTTATGAACTCCAGGAACCTTTGGGCTAGAAAGTTAGGGCTTGAGTAATGTTCCCAGTCTATATTCGGGTAGTTGAAGTCACCCAATATGATGGTGTTTGGAGATACATTTATACCCTCCAGTGTCTTCAGGAAGGCTGTGTGGGGTTCCTGAGTTTGAGAGGGTGGCCTGTAGCATGCTACAATTTGTAGAGCAGTTTTGCCTATGGTTAGTTGCACCTGGATGGTTTCAAGCTTGCATTGCCACCAACCTGGAGGTGTGGGTATCCTTTATGAATATAGATACACCCTCCTTTTGTGGTGTGGTCCGGGTTTTGGGGCCGAACGCATGATATGAGGTAAAACCTAATAGTGCCGGGTGCTCTCAGGAGCCTTGAACCAGGTTTCAGTTACAGCACAGACATCGATGTTCTCCATACTGAGAAGGGCCTCGAGTGCGTGCATTTTGAGATTTAGACTTCTGGCATTGAGCAGCATTACCCTCAGTTTCTTCCCATTTTGTTTTCTAGGGTGGTAGGTTTAGAATTTGAGCCTTGCCTAAAAAGGCACTATGGGGGTGGCAAGAGCCTTAGCCAATATCCGGAATCCCAGGGTGACAGGTGCAAGCCGCCCCTGAAGCAGCGTGGCTTGTCAAGCATGTCATCCCAGGCAGACAGACACTGGATCCCCTTTGAATGACACCAGACATTAAGCCAATTGTTAAAGCTGATCATCTTGTCTCTAAATTGTGGCATCATTCTTGGTGAAGGAAGGATACTGCTCAGGGTTAGGGTCATACCTGCCTGGGCTACATAATCAGAGAGCTCCTCTAAGTCTCTTTTCATGTAGTCCAGGGAGGTACGTCTCAGGTCGTTCACACCAGCATGGACAATGACTGTGTCATATTTGTACTTGCCGTGGAGTGACCCGAAAGTGCTTGTGTTATCTGGCGGATTCTAGCGCCCGATAGGCAGCTTACTGTGACCCTCTCCTTGTTCAGCCTGGTGAGTGGGACGTCAGTGTGTCTGACTATGGAGTCACCTATGACAAGTATGTTTGGTGTTGTATTTGGCCTTAAGGGCTGTGACTGCTTTGCACACTGCTTTTGTGGTTTATGTGTTGCTTGTGGGGTGTCTTGAGGTAGCAGTTGTTTGGGTGTCTGCTTTGGAGACCTCTACTGTTTAGGTAAATTTTTACTCAGAGCCTCCGAGTATGTCTTTGTGTGTTTATGTGTTTGATTCAGTGGAGTGGTAGCATTATGTGAGGCTGGTTTTGTGGTGTGTGTAGTTGCCTTCTCCTCCTGTCTGGTCTTGCCAGTCCTGAGTTGAGAGAGCTCAGCCTCCAGTTTGGCTAAATAGCTGCATCTCTCACAAGTATTTGTGTTGTGTGGGAGGAGGAGAGGGTTGTCTGTGTACATGAGGCAGTTATAACATTGCCTCAAGATTCCCAGATTCACCAGCTGGACCGGAGAGGAGATTGACAACTGACCTTTGGACATGCTAGAATAATATTGGGAAATCCTTAATTGAAAACAAGGGCCAGTGGGGAGTGAGGGTGTAGCGCTTTTAATTTTTAGTGCTGACTTATATAATTGCTTTAGTGAGCAAGTGCCAGGTAACTTGAGTGCAATGTGTTACAAGTAACTAAATGCAAAAACGACAAACAGTAACTTTCTTTCAAGTGAAACAAGGAAATAAGTACAGTAAGCAATGCAGATATCACTAGTGATCCACAGAAGCGCTGAGAAGTTGCGTATTAGGTGGAATTAGCTTCCAGGGAAATAACAAGCAAACAAACAACAAGCATATAAACAAAGCTAGATTCAGCAGGCCTGGATCTAGTCTATGCTAGAGCAAACAAGGTGTACCAATTCAAATATTCAGGCACTATAAACCTTTAACCAGAAATTCCCAGCTCAGAAGGGCAGAGTCCAGCCTCTTCTCCCACAAGAGTGCAGACCACAAACCTTCTTAATGTAAAATAACTGGCCTGAAGCCCAAGTGCCTAAACCAGAACTAATACACTTGGACACTGGGCTCTCAATCAGCAGTTCCCAACTTAGAAGGATGAAAACTACCTGTCCTGCCACCACAGTGCTTGCCACAAACCTTCCTAATGTAAAACAACTGGTCTGAAGCCCAAGTGCTTAATCCAAAAGACTTGAATGATAGCTACACTTTAATCAAGTTACAACCAAGCAGTAATAAATACCATTGAATACTTTAGAGAATGTCTGGATTAGTGCTCAAGTTACACAAACAAAGCTAGATCCAGCAGGCCTGAATCCAGTCTATGCCACAGCAAACAAGGCGCACCAACTTCAGTAAGAAACAGTTCAGATATGCATGCACTATAAGCCTTTAACCAGAAATTCCCAGCTCAGAAGGGCAGAGTCCAGCCTCTCCTCCCACAAGAGTGCAGACCACGAACCCTCAATGTAAAATAACTGGCTTGAAAGCCCAAGTGCTTAAACCAGAATTAATACACTTTTAGAATAACAGACACCGAGCCCTCAATCAGCAGTTCTCAACCTAGAAGGATGTAAGCTACCTGTTCTGCCACAACAGTGCAGACCACAAACCCTCTCAGTGCAAAACAACTAACTGGTCCGAAGCCCAAGTGTTTAAACCAAAAGGCTTAGAATGAGTTACACCAAGCAGTAATAAATACAATTGAGTATTTTAAGATGATGCAAAAGTAAAAAGAAGTAGGTAGAAACACAAGTACAGTAAAAGCAGATGAAATTTTTTTTTTTTTTTTTTTTCTGAACAAGTGCTGAGATCAAAGAAACAGATTTGAGTGCTGAAACTAGAAAACTGGCTAGTTATAAGAAAAAAAAAACAAGCTAGAAGGCTTCCCTCAAACACAGAAGGGCTTGGGGGCTCAGAAGCCTACAAATAGTCTGTACCACTTAACAAGAAAGGCAGGAAATAAGCTTAATTTTTTTTTTTTTTTCTATTTCCCAGATGCTCTCTTTGTACACAGTAGGAGTGCCTGAAATCAGAATATGATCTCACTGCACTCAGTTGAGTGAGCAAATGAGATGGGCCCAGAGGCAGGCTGAGGGGCGGCAGTTTCAATGCCACTAAGATTAACACCAAAACAAAAACAGGGTGGGTGGGAAAAACTGAAGAGCAGAATAACTTCAGTTAAAAATTCCTTCAACACTCCTTCATACACAGTTTAAATCAAATTAAATACTGTATTTTTTTAAAAAAAGTGCAGATAAAGGTACTTAAATTCCCTTATACGTCCAGTTGAATATAACCAAGTTCTAGCTGGCCAAGCTGAGGTTTTAAAGCAGGAATTATTTCACATGCACCAGTTTAAATATGCAAGGACAGGAAATCAAAGAATGTGGCTACCCCCACACCTGTAATTACTAGCAAATAACAAATTTCAGCCAACACTAGCTTCAGTTCAAGTTACTGAAGAGCAGAATAACTTCAGTTAAAAATTCCTTCAACACTCCTTCATACACAGTTTAAATCAAATTAAATACTGTATTTTTTTTTTAAAAAAGTGCAAATAAAGGTACTTAAATTCTCTTATACGTCCAGTTGAATATAACCAAGTTCTAGCTGGCCAAGCTGAGGTTTTAAAGCAGGAATTATTTCACATGCACCAGTTTAAATATGCAAGGACAGGAAATCAAAGAATGTGGCTACCCCCACACCTGTAATTACTAGCAAATAACAAAATTCAGCCAACACTAGCTTCAGTTCAAGTTACTGAAGAGCAGAATAACTTTTAGTTATGTACTCACCATAACTTCAGATGTTTGGGATCCATCTCGCCTACATTCTGACTGATGGGTTCGGAGCCGATCCTCGGCTCCGACTCGGCACGCTTATGCCAAAGAGCGAAGTCTCTTATTGGCTGAGCTTACTATATCCCAGGATGCACCACTACCAGTCCCCCAGATCTAGTTTGTCCGCATACATGCACACACGCATGCACTGCTTATATAACATTGACAGATGATACAAGATAAAAAACAGTAGAACCCAAACCGCTCAATCTCTTCTGATCTCCAAGGCAGGGGAAGGAGGGGTATTAGGAATGTAGGGCGAGATGCATCCCAAACATCTGAAGTTATGGTGAGTACATAACTAAAAGATGTTATGTGATCCTATCTCGCCTACATTCTGACTGATGGGACAGCGCCCCTAGCACCTAAATCCTGGGTGGCTCACTGGAAAACACTCCTGAGTACCGTGGAACCAAATGATGCTCGCCCTTTAGATGCCACATCCAATTTATAGTGGGAAATGAAAGTGTGCGGGTTGGACCAAGTAGCCGCAGCACAAACTTCAGAAATAGCGAGCTTGGAATGGAATGCAATAGAGGTAGCCATAGCTCTAGTAGAGTGAGCTTTGACAGATGTTGTAAGTTGCTTATTTGAAGAGGAATAAGCTTGAGTTATGCAATCTCTGATCCATTTGGCAATAGTAGCTTTAGTGATGGTTTTACCCAGTTTATTGTCTGAAAAGGACACAAACAATTGATCTGTTTTCCGAATTTGCTGAGTCCTATCTAGATAGAAGCACAATTGCCTGTGAACATCCAACGTATGGAAGGTGTATTCTGCTTTGTTTGAGAATTTTGGAAAGAAAACTGGTAGCTCTAAAGATTGTTGGAGACAGAGATTAGAGCAAACTTTTGGGACAAAAGATGGATTAGGTCTAAGTGATACTCTATCCTTGTGAAAAATCAAGTACGGTGGTTTGATAGATAGGGCTTGAAGTTCTGAAACTCTTCTTGCAGAGGTAATTGCAATTAAGAAGGCAGTTTTCCAAGACAGATATTTCAACTCACATGTAGCAGCTGGTTCAAAGGGGAAGATGTTAAGGCACGAAGTACCAAATCAAGATCCCACGGAGGCGCAGGATGAAAAACTGGGGGTCTTAAAAGCACAGCACCTTTCATGAACGTTTTACATAATCTGTTGCTCATCAACGGTGGGTCTATGGAATCGTGAAATTTGGAGATAGCTGCTAGTTGGACTTTAATAGTAGAGACTGAAGATCCTTGATTAAACAAGGATGTTAAAAATGTCAAGACCTCTGGTATCGGGGCAGTAATAGGGTCTAAGCCTCTGAGTTGAGCCCAGATAGCAAACCTCTTCCACTTACTATGATACAATTTCTTAGTGGTGGGTTTGTGGGCTGAAGATAAAATGTGGATAACTTCCGGGTCCAAGGTGTGATTTCTGACTAAAGTCGGAAGTGGAGGAGCCAAGCTGTTAATTTCAAAGTGTGAAGGGACTGGTGCTGTTGTCCCGACTGATGAACCAGAAGGTCCGGAGTTAGATCCAAGAACCAAGGACCGTCCAGAGTATATTTCTGTAGCTAGGGGAACCATACCTGACGAGGCCAGTACGGAGCAATTAGAATCATTGTGGACCCCAATTGGGAAGCTTTCTGGATGACTTTGGGGAGGAGTGGAATCGGAGGGAAAGCATAAAGCAGTCCTGTTGGCCAAGGTTGGACTAGAGCATCCATAGCTGCCTCCCCTTGACGCGGGGTCAAGGAAAAGAACCTTTTGCACTTCGTGTTTCGTGGTGTTGCAAACAGGTCGCAGCACGGAATCCCCCATATTTTGAAAATCTGAGCTGCTACTGTTTCGTTCAGAGACCACTCGTGAGGAGAGAGAATAGTCCTGCTCAGTCTGTCTGCCAATACATTGGATTTGCCTGGAATGTGGGTCGCTACCAGGAAGTGCTTGGTAGCCACTGCCCATTCCCACACCCTCATGGCCTCTCTGCAAAGGGGGTAAGATCTGGTCCCTCCTTGTTTGTTTAGATACCAAACTACCGACATGTTGTCTGTGTGGATGGCGATAATGCCTTGAGGGAGAAACTTGTGGAGGGCTTGTAAGGACAGAAGTACAGCCCTCATTTCCAACACATTGATATGGAGAGATGTTTCGTTGGGAAGCCAAGAACCTTGAACTGACCTGCCCAGACAATGCCCCCCCCACCCCGTCTGGGAGGCATCCGTAGTCAAGGTGGCCACCGGAGGGGGTATAACAAAGGGTCTTCCCGGATTCAGATTGGATGGCAGAAGCCACCAGCGGAGGTCCCGTTTGCACGTTTCTGTAATCAGTATGTGATGATTGAGGGGGAGATCTTGAAAAGACCATTGTGTCGATAATAGCCACTGGAGAATCCTCATGTGCAACCTTGCCAGAGGAACTAGGAGAACCGTGGCAGACATTGAACCTAGAAGTTGCAGGACCATCCTGGCTGGGGCTTTGGATCTTAGAAGCAGGGCTCAGACCTGATTTTGTAATGTTTGTATCCTTTCGGTAGGAAGGAAGATCCGCATTAATTTTGAGTCTATCTCTGCTCCTATGAATTTTATGCGCTGAGAAAGCAGCAAGACAGACTTTGACCAGTTGAATGTAATTCCCAGGAAAACACCCAGGGAGATGGTGGCTTGTAGGTTCTCTAGTAGTAGATGCCTGGTGGTGGCAGTCAGGAGCCAGTCGTCCAGATAGGGAAACACTTGGAATCCGAGACTCCTCAGGTGAGCAGTCACTACTGCCAAACACTTGGTGACCACCCTGGGGGCTGTGGTGAGACCAAAGGGCAGTGCACAAAATTGGAAATGACTGTCTCCCAGGCTGAAGCGCAGATACCTCCTGGACGCCTGATGTATCGGTATGTGATAATAGGCGTCCTTGAGATCTATGGAGCACATCCAAACATCTTTCTCCAACAATGGGAGAATGGATTGTAAAGTGACCATTCGGAATTTGGACTTCATGACGGACTGGTTTAGTTTGCTGAGATCCAAAATGGGTCTCAGGTCCCCTGTCTTTTTTGGCACTAAAAAGAACCTTGAGTAATTTCCGGATCCGATCTGGTCTGTGGGGACCGTTGGATGACTCCTTTTCTAGCAGCTTTGAAGCTTCTACGGCTGCAATTTCCCTTTGACTGGGTGGTGGGTCCGGGATTTTTGGACGGTGGGGTGAGCGTGTAAAGGGAATGGTGTAACCTCCGGCAATAATCTGAAGCACCCATCTGTCCTGAGTAATAGACTCCCAGGCTTTTAGGTGCTTGGCAAAACGGCACCCGACTGGCTCCGGAGCAGCACAGCCGGGCAATCCCTCATGGAGTGTGGGAGGCTGAAGAGCCACGAAAGGACTCGCGGTCTCCAGTGTTGCGGGGGCCTCTGCCGCCTCTGGGACGGCGTCTCCCAGAAAAATTACCCCGTCCTCTGCCTCTGGAAGGGGAATCTTCCTGCTGTTGAGGAAAGAATTTCTGTGATTTATGGAACCACATCTTCCCTCCTCTTTAGCCTTGGGATAAGGCCGAAAGGGAGTGGAATAACGTGCTACTATGGCAGATATAATCTTTCCCTCCTGCTCACAGCGGTAAGAGTGTCTTTACCTTGGGTCCAAACAAAGAGGACCCATCAAAGGGAGCGCCGGCAAAGGAAGACTTGAAGGCCTCCACGAAATGACATTAAACGGAGCCAGGCTTGTCTCCGTGAGAGCCACGCCTGTGCCTGCGCTCTGCCCGCCTTCGGCCGCATATGAAATGAGCCTCATGGACGAAGTTAGAAATCGAGGTAAGGATAGCCAACTGAGAGCTAACCGACTGGGCTAGCTGCTCAGGTAGGTTACCTGAGAGGGAGTCTGAGAGCTCCTTGACTAGATCCCTCTGTAGTCTGGTGAAATGTGCCAAATAATTCAGGGACCTCAGAGTAAAGGCCGCTGAAGTCAGGGTGCGCTTCTGCATCGTCCATGCTCCTAGACTCCTTATTAGGAGGATGGACGGACGCTGAAGCCTCTGCCACGTCCTGCTGGGTAGCAGATGCCACCACCATGGCATCTACAGCCACGCCTTTCGTTAAGAACTCCTTCTCGGGTGGGGCAGACAAAAATTTATTAGGGCGAGAAGGCACTGGTTCCACAGTATCTGGATGTTCCCATGCCCGACAAACCAAATCCAGGAGCTCGTCAAGGGCGGAGACACCCAGGAGGCGGAGGGCTGAGCCCCGAAGGCCTTGAGGAACACCGACTCATCAGCGGAGGGGGGTTTGGAATTCCAGCCGCCTCGTTTAAGGATCTCTAGAATGTCTGCAAATGAGACATCATCCGAGGACGACTTTGGGGACCCCTCCGCATCATCAAGATCAGTGTCCGATGTAAGAGACTCATCGGGGGAGTCCACGTGCTTCCTCTTGCACGTTCTCTTCCTTGGGGGCTCCTCCGAAGACAACTCCGAAAGACCCTCAGGAGGAGGGGAACCCCCAGTGGGGGTAACCTCAGGCCCCGGGGCTCCGCTGCCTAGAGACAGGGGAACTGCCAAAGACCCAGTCTCCATGCCCAGGGAAGGTGCCGGTAAGGCCGTAGAGATGGCCGAAGACGACTTGGCCAAGGCACTCCTCATAGCTCTGAAGGCTGGACCCCCAGAATCCTGGGAAGGTCCGGTCTCCCGAGCCATGATAGCAGACTGAAGTCCCGCGGCCGAAGCACCGAGCGGGAGGCTTGGAACCGACAGCATTGGTCCCGAAACGTCACCCCCGGGTCCGGCCGAAGAAGTCCGTGTGCTAAACTCGGACCCGAAGGCCGGGGTTGGAGTAAGGGTCGGAGCCGACCCTAGGATCTCTACTGGCTCCATCAGCACCTGCTCCGACGGAGCCGAAGCGGTCGGAGGAGGAATGGCAATGGAATGGGCTATCGGCTCCGAAGCCAAGTGGGTCGGAGCCGAAACAAATTTCTGAAAGACTGGGGACTGGAACAGTCTTTGGAGCACCCTGTCTATGTCCGAATCTGACATCCTTGATGACCTGGAAGAGACCGAATGGGCCTCTCCAACGGCTCCAAGGGACTAGGGGACCGGCTCCGAATCGACTCGACAATTATCGGCGCCGAAGGAGTGTCCAAACCAATTTCCATTGGTGCCGAAGAGGGCTTCGGCGCCGAGGAGGAAGTGTCTGAGCGGACAACCTTCATCGGCTCCGAGATCAGTGGAGCCGATGAAGGTGACCGCCTCGATGCCCCAGCCGTCGGCTCCAACCCAGAGGAGTCGAGGCTGGAGGCATCGAGGCAGACCGTTCCGCCTCGGCTCAAGTCCGTGGAGCCGAAGGAGAAGCCTGCCTATGTCTTTTGGCGGTCGGTTCCGACGGACTGGTCGGAGCCGACGCCCTTTTCTTTTTAGCAGGAGAAGGAGAGGAAGCTAATGCCTCTTCAAATGAGGGTTTAATAAGGCCTTTTAAGATAAGTTTATTTTTCCTCTCTTGGAGGACCCTCGAGGAAAACGCGTGACACACACTACAGGACTCCTGCAAATGTTTGGCGCCCAAACAGTACACACAGAGAGAGTGGTCATCTGTAATAGACATTTTGAAGCTGCACTTAGTGCACTTCTTAAAACCAGAAGGCCTAGGAGCCTGTGACATTATGGCAACCAATCAAGTGTAACAGCCGAAAACAAAACACACTAATTACCACAGAGAAAAACTTCTCTCTCTTTTTTTTTTTTTTTTTTAAATAACCAAGAACTGTCACAAAGAAGAAGCTAGGCAGGATCCAAGAACCCTTAAATACAAACGGAACTTGAAGGCAAAGTAACTGACAGGGGAAGGCCCTTCAACTGAAAGGAAACATCTAGTCAGAAAAAAAAAGGCGCAATCACCACACAAATACTTCACAAAAAATATCAGTCATACACAAAAAGACTAAATAGCCGTTAAAACAGCTTTTTTGTTGAAAATCTAGGAATTCCCTGACAGGAAAGTAAGTGAAAAACACTACTTAGCTCAGCCAGCTCGAGACCACGTATTTGCTTGATAGCGGCAAACGAGATCTGGGGGACTGGTAGTGGTGCATCCTGGGATATAGTAAGCTCAGCCAATAAGAGACTTCGCTCTTTGGCATAAGCGTGCCAAGTCGGAGCCGAGGATCGGCTCTGAACCCATCAGTCAGAATGTAGGCGAGATAGGATCACATAACATCTTCAGTTAAAAATTCCTTCAACACTCCTTCATACACAGTTTAAATCAAATTAAATACTGTATTTTTTTTAAAAAAGTGCAGATAAAGGTACTTAAATTCTCTTATACGTCCAGTTGAATATAACCAAGTTCTAGCTGGTCAAGCTGAGGTTTTAAAGCAGGAATTATTTCACATGCACCAGTTTAAATATGCAAGGACAGGAAATCAAAGAATGTGGCTACCCCCACACCTGTAATTACTAGCAAATAACAAAATTCAGCCAACACTAGCTTCAGTTCAAGTTACTGAAGAGCAGAATAACTTCAGTTAAAAATTCCTTCAACACTCCTTCATACACAGTTTAAATCAAATTAAATACTGTATTTTTTTAAAAAAAAAGTGCAGATAAAGGTACTTAAATTCTCTTGTACGTCCAGTTGAATATAACCAAGTTCTAGCTGGCCAAGCTGAGGTTTTAAATTCTTCAGAAAATAAAAAAAAAATAAATAAAAAGGCAATATCTTCTTTGTGGAAGGGTTCTTCTTAGGGGACTCATTTGACAGAAATATAGCCTGTAGACAATTGATGCTCCTGTAAAGTCTCACAGATTTTCTTGAGGCAGCAAGAAAGTACTGAAGTGGTCTACACTCTGACTTGCCGATTTCACTCCAAGGGGTTAGCCAATCAGTGTACATCTGGAAATGAGCCAGAGCTGTTTGAAGAATGGCCGGTTGCATCCTGGACAGGATGCAATCCAAATAGCAAAAGGCTACTACAGCAGTGAGAATAAACATCTGAAATCCTGGGCGATTTGGCTTGAGAAAGTTTCTTGACAGTAGATGGATCAGTCTCCTCTTTCTCACGTTTTGGGCATTGTACTTCTCCAATCCTTTGTCATATTTTTCCTTTCCTTAGTAAATCTGTTTTGAACAATTCTTTATGCATCAGTTTCATCCTTATATAAATTAAGGCTCTGGAACTAAAATTCCTGCAGACAGAGCAGTTGTCATTAAGATGCCCAAGTCCAAGAGTTATGACACAGTTTGTGTGGGTCACTGAAAGGGGGATTGGGAATCTTATGCCCACATTTTGAACACTTTCAAACCAGAGGCTTTGCTTTCCATTGCAACCTCCAGTAACACCAAGGCACCTTAAACTGAAAAAGGACACAAACTTTACACAAGGAAAAACTATATGACTAACAATCAGACTGTCTAGTTAAAAAAACAGTCAAACCGCACAGAAAATCTACTGTTTGGAATCTATATTAGAATATGTAATACACAAAGAATAACTAGAAGAAACTAGCAAGAGTTTTTTTCTAATTGTGGAGGAGAAAGAATATGAAGGGGTGAACACAGGGTATATATAACAGAGAGAGGAGTAGCAGCAGAGGGGCCTCCTGATAGAAATCTAGTTGGTGAATTATAATATTTAAAAAAATGCACTCACCTGCCCTCAGTAGTAAAACAGTTTCCTGAAGTTTGAGCTGACTCTGAAATGTCGCTGATGCAAAATTGCTGAAGCGAGATCAGGTTAGTCAGGAAGGAGCAGCACACTTGGGGATGACAGTAGAGGCTTGAGCTGGCAAGAGACTGGATGTTGGTAAATGACAACCACCTACAGGCTTTCCAGTGTCTGGATTATACCAGCTTAATTCTGCATTTTGTAAGGTACTTACATAACAGCAGATCTTTGAGAAGTCAAGATAACAAAAATAATTTCTCCCCTATGAGGAACCAACACAGGTCTTATGCCAATCTAGGATGTTTGTGGCATAAGGCTCTCTTGTACATCAGTGAACGTCACTTTTTTCAGATCATACAAACTAACAGGTGTGTAGGTGTGTGTGTGTGTGTGTGTGTGTGTGTGTGTGTGTGTGTGTGTGTGTACCCGTGCTTCTACACATGTACATTAGTATATACTAACCTAAAAATACAGTAAAGCTGCATCACAAAATAGCAGCAAATTGCAGTGAAGTGGACATAGATCAGAAATGACGATCTTGACCTCTCCTCAAAGAAATACATTAATTTAAGAAAAGGATTACAATATTAAACAAATGCAACTTAACTATTTCTGTATTGGCAGGGGCAGGGAAGCTTTATTGTTACAATTTCATCTCTCTGAAGATCTACAGTTAAAGTACTTACCTTAAAAATCCCAAGCAGTACTAATTTACTCCTGGAAGGTGATGAAATAGCAGAAGTCTGGCATGTCCTGAATTAGGCTGACTACTTGATTAAGATCAAGTAATGTGTTGAGATAGCAAAGAAAATCTTTTGGAACTACCAGCTACAATGGGTAGGAGTACAGCATAAATGCAACTGTAATGAATCTATTACCAGAAAGGTCTGCAAATGAGTCAAGACTTTCATATCCAGAACCAAGGTCATGTCCACTTGGTGGCAAAGTAACAACACAATGCTATATGCTAAAGTGTCATATCTGTAACACCTGTAAGTTTATTTAATGAAAAAAAACACCTTATGAAGTATATACCTTATTACACATCATACTACTTTCAAACAGGTTCTGCCAATACCATATATGCAATTAAAAAATTGCACCAATCTGAAATAAAACTGTGGATGACAGCAGCACAACAATCTCATGAGAATTTGATATTTTAAGGTCAGTTTCTTAAAAAAAAAAAAATGGAGCGTTATGTGCCATATCTGTAAAAGATCAGGTTAAAAATTCAAATACAGCTTATATCAAACAATGATGAAATCCCATCAGCTGTTCACTACAGACTTGACAAGTTACTAAATACCTCGCAATCTGTGTGCGCCATCTTAAATTTACTGAAGCTTCAATTCCCTGCTATCATTAAATACATTTATAAAAATATTTACAAAGCTAATTAAAATTAAATTTGCAAAGCTCATACCAAATAGAGAGAACATGATTTCATACATTGAACTATCTATCCACATTTAGAATATCTAAATATTTACAAAGCTAATTAAAATTTAATTTGCAAGGCTCATACCAAATAGAGAGAACATGATTTCATACACTGAACTATCTATCCACATTTAGAATATCTGAGAGGTTGTTTGATAAGATGTTAGTATAATAATTACCACAATTGTTTGGTTTGTGACTGTCAATATTTGGAATATAGACTCTCAAATTAGCAGAGTTATTAGTTTCAGGTTGAAACAGCTCTGAAAAAGGACTTGAAATGTAAGAACTTGCTTAAGGAAGAGAATTAGAGTATCTGAAGAAGACTCCATTATAGATTTTGACAGATGCTCATTACATTTGGCTTGTAACTACTCTGGATTTGAATTGGTCACCACCTCAGGCAGTTACTGCAGTTATCTACAATTCCTTTTGTGCAACTGCATGCCTTTACTATGCAAAAAAAAAAGAATCTTAGTTGACTGGCATGAGCTACAAAAGTATCTTGTAGTAGTATTTTTTTACTTGAATGCTAATCGAAGATCATTATAATTTTCTCTACTTCCATTAAAACACATGCATTTCTTGACATTGATCATCGTCATGCTTCAGTTATCTACTCTGCAGCAATTCTAACATCGGTTGTCAGTTCCTTAGAACTAACAGTGGTAATGAGGTAAATTGTTTAAACTTTAAAATTCTGCTCATTACAAATTATGGTGGTGAAAGTTGTACTGTACAAAAACAAGGATGAGTAATGGTCAATTTGATTTGAATAATTACATTTTCTCAAGATGCTCTTTTGAATCATTCTCTCTGCTCGATCATCTGGCTGAAGGTACAACAGACTCTAATTTCTACAGTTTAGAAAAAGACTGACATTCCTAGCTGTAAAATTGCAAGCCATTATCAAACACCACTATGCTTGGGCACTTCATTCCCGTAAAATATGGATGTCAACACATCCCAGGTTACACTGTAGTTTTGTTTCACTGAACAAATGCAGGATACTTGGAATTCTAGTTTACATGCCAAAAGACAGACTATGAAAAACACCTAACTTCAACAATGGCAGTGAAGACATTTAATACAGAACTTGTTCTTTTTAATTCTGGTCTGTAAAACTTACCACACAGCCCACAGTCATGACTCATCTGCTCAGTATATTCTGACATAATGGGTCCATACATGATTTCACATATTTTCTCTCTGTACTTTCTCACCCCACGATGTTACTTATGAAGCTTCTGGTCAGATTAAGACATTAATATGCATGTAAATGTATAAACTTGCAGTTTAAATGCAATACTTATAAGTAGCTTTTGCCACTGTATTGCATTCTGCACCAGTTGTTCAGTTTCAACATAAATGTTTCAGACCAACATTTCATTTTGGTCTCATTCACAGTTTTTATAATACATATGTAGTAACTCTGGTAATTTCTGAATGTGTAAAAACTGTTTTAGCACGTGTTACATATACCAAATGTACTTCAATTTGTCATTCAATTGGTTCAAGTTTTGACTATTTTCTAGCTTCAACAGCATTAATATTCTGGTGCAGTACTCTAACATTTTCACATATCCCAACAAAATGACTTGACTCCACTGAGTCAATATATCTGATTTTTAGCTCTATGAGATGCTTCTCTGTGTCGAAGGCCACAGTGGTTAATGTGGTTTCTGTCTGCTTGTCTGCCAACAGATGCCACCTTGGATGTCTTGAACCACCAGCTGGCATCCATTTCATAGTCATTTTTATTATTTCTCCTATTTGTTTTCATTTTACTTTCACGCATAGACAATTTACACAATTCAACCTCCACAATACTTAAGCTTGCACAATCAACAGTTTGCTCACTTGATACAAACCTATGGCTTTTTTCAATGCCACATCAGCACTCAGTGGTGTGCCCACTGACTGATATTAATTGATCGGTCAATGAGCAAGGTACTGACAGATATTAAACTGATCATTTATAATTCCACTGCACTATCACTCAAGCTGGCATATACCGATCCTGCTAATACTTTCTGCTTGGAACGGCTGTCCTCTTTGTTGCACTTTATTTGACATCTGCAACAGTCTTCCAGAAAACTATAAAGTCGA
Source organism: Protopterus annectens (assembly GCF_019279795.1). Classification (NCBI taxonomy): domain Eukaryota; kingdom Metazoa; phylum Chordata; order Ceratodontiformes; family Protopteridae; genus Protopterus; species Protopterus annectens. The sequence continues at coordinate 769,409,247 of NC_056748.1, forward strand.
ACATCAGTTTTCTTACCACATGCTCAAAAGATATCATGCAAGGTCAGCAAGGCAGATTGCTAAGTTATTAACAAGAGTGTGATATTCAATCAAAACACAACTGCGCCTTTGAAACAAGGTGTCTGATGAGCAGTTATGCCAGTCCTCATCCATTTTTTCTTTTTTAATCTGATCTGCCTTAAACTACTTTAAGTAGCATTGTGACTTAAGGTATTGCCTCACAGTTCCAGGGATCAAGTTTCAATCTTAAATTTGATCACTAAGTGCGAAGACTGTATGTTTGCCCAACTATTTGTTAGCTACATCCAAGCAATCCCATTTCCTCTTATACCCCAAAAATGTGCTGGCTGACTGGCCACACTAAACTAATAGCATATTTAGTCTGCTCCTTCAGGCTTAGGTGGCATCTGAAATGGACCCAAGATCCAGTTCACTTACCCAGCTTAAACTACTGCAGACCTCAGTGATGGAAGCTCCCACCTTCCTTAAAACCATTACAGTTAATGTCTTCTTTTTCAGGAATACACTACTCTCACAGACTTCTGTAGCACAGTCTGAGGACTATGCACTTTACTATACATGTTACTGTCTAGCAACTATACAAGTTTTAACTGTAGATTCAGGAAAAAGAAGCAGACTTAATGCCCAGTGTTAATAACAACAGGTTGCCTGTTTTTCCGCTAGCTTATCCTTAACAGCAGAAACAAATATACTAAAATAAATATTAAAAACAACAAAAAATACAATACAACAGACTAAAAATATCCAAAATTTTATATCCAGTCTCTTGCCATCATGCAATTACAAATGATATAGAAAAAGAACATATTTTTTTCTTTAAAAAAATTTCATTTTTATGATGCAAGTTACATCTGGCACTTCATAGGGTCTTATACTGGACATTTTGAAAAAATATAACATGCTTAAACAGAGTGGTCTAACTTTTCAAACATCTTTTGTTGCATGTAATTATACTAATTTTGTCAGTGTCTAAGTACAGGGATGCAAAAGATGATGACCCATCTGTTCCACTGTGTTTTCTTGGGTAGCAATTAGATTACAAAAGAAAGAAAACAATGGATTGGGTTTTTCTGAGCAAAATTATTCATATAACTTGACTACAAATAAAGACAAAGATCCAGTTATATTAGAACATTTTGGAAACTTAATATATTCATATTCTATCCATGTATCACAAAATTAGTTCACTCGCTTCCCCCACAAAATACACTTTCTTAAATCCAACAATAAAGCTGGTCATGCACAGTCTTCCCCTACTCATTTCAGATAGTATCATACAAAGAAACTGACATGAGAAAAATCATGATTTGTTTTGTTGGAACAAAACAAAAACAATGATACCAGCTTACAGAGAAGTTCTACACAAATAACATACACTTCACGTGACATTGGGTAAGAACATACTACAAAGCAATTTATCCAGGGAGATATTAATATTGATACTGACTGAGGAAAATGTATGCCTGAAAATTAAACATAGCTGTAAAACAGCACCACAGACATACAGAGAACAGGATTTAGGTAAAAGTTGACAGAACTGAGTTGATGCTTCTTGTTAAGACAGGGATTGCTTTACACTTACAAAAATCAGCAGCTAAACAGCATCGGTAATAAAGTGCAATGAATAATAAAATGACAGTTGTCTCCCTGCTCTCAATAACATAACATTTTGGTGGTGTAACAAAGGGTAGGAGGTAAGACTGACTTATATTTGGGTACAGTGTAGACAGACTTGGTAACTTCAATCCAATCAAATCACTGTAAATGCAAAGAAATGGCACCAGTAGAGTAAGACATACAACTTTTCTGTCTAGACGTTTTAATGCGTGCTATACTAATGCTTATGTTTTCATTTTAGGACTAGCTCTCCTTAACTACTTAGGACGGCATTTCATTTTTATTAATATGAATAAGAGGAAAATATGTTCTACTGTTAAATGTAAACCGGTTATATGTTATAGGTGCTTCTGGGCTGGCAGTTAAGAAATATGCAAGATGTGGACAGGGGCTGTTTTACGTAAATGTCAGACCAGCTTCATTGTAGACCTTGAAGACTTTTTCAATAGCATTGACATAGGCAGCTGTTCTCAAATCCAAACCAAGGTTGTATTTCATGGCAGTTCGCATTATTTGCTGAATAAAAAGAAAACAAAAATAATGTTAACTTACTAAATACAATTTAATGCACACTGTGAAGGAGCATTAGGCTGGTAATAAAAGTTATTCTACTGTAAAGATACTAAAGTCAGAGTTAAAATTAAGCTAAAAGAATAAACAGTCCTGGCCAAGGAAAAATCATCGTATCCCAAAAGATATGCCACTCTGGGCAGAAAACAAAGCTGTGTAGGATACTTACTATAACAAATATTAAATAAGGAGAATCCAGCAGCAATATCACAACTGGCATTTTTTTCATGGATGTCGATGCTGGACACACACTGCATGCCAAACAATCAGGTAAGCTTTTGTCTTGTGTTACTGGCCTTAGGCAGCATGTGCCATTTCACACATTAGAGGTGTAGCTAGACACTCTGGCACCCAGTGCCATATCCTGATCTGATGCCCCACTCCAAGAGGAGGGGCAAAAAACAAAAAGTCCTCTGGTTCCCCAGGATTGAGGAGAAAGTAAAAAAACTTTCATTTTAAACTGTAACAACTGCTGGCAGAGCACCAAAACACTGCATTTCTAATAAAAACTCTTCTCTCTTTTTAAATGGTAGTGTCCACTGTAGGGTGATGTTCTTTTGCTAACCAGGTAAGATAACCAGAGACAAGTATTCATTTTCAGGTGCAACCCAGGAGCACTGTTTAAATGACTTGGCCAGAATGACACTCCCACAGTACACAAATGGGGTAGGAAGTAATCAAATCCTGTACCATGGACTATGGGAAGCAGCTTACTATTTACTCAGAGCCTTAATTCTCTGAAATGACAGACAAAAATGTTACAAGCTGTGCTTGCATTCATTGCTAACTGCATGCATGTGAACAAGATGAGAAGGTGGAGTGGTACTTATCCAGCTTTGCTTTGAGCATATGTGGGTGAAGATTCAATAGTTGTGATCACCATGCATCCATATTGCAGGTAATGCTCTTCTAATGTGTGGATGCAAACCCACTGCTCACAAATAAGGTATAAAGGACTGGGCCAACAGTTGATCCCTGAAGAAATTCTTTGTGACAATGAAAGCGGAGAAAATCTTGTTTATGTACATCCTACCAAACTGGTAGCCTAAGTAGCTTTAAAAACTATTTTAAGACATGGACCCGACTCCAGAGACTTGAGCTCTCCTAGTAGGAGGTTCATAGGTTGGTACTAGGCTATTGGCCCTAGGGCCTATACAAGCCTAGCCATAACAATTCCCTGGATATTTATTAACACAAAATTTACTTCTCTAGACTCCTGTCTAGCAGGGCGACTGACATGATCCCCGGGGTGAATTTCCTATCTCCCATCCAATCATCAAGGTTCCTTTTGAAGAGGGCCAAGGAGGCGCTCTGCTTGACATGTATGGGCAGTCTACACCGGAGTATGGGGATTGTTCTGGGTCAGGAACCTATCCCTCCAGCATGTTTTGTTCATTGTGATGACAAGGTTTAGATCCCTGGAGCGTGTGGGCTCTGAGGGATTGGGATTTCTATAAGTGGAGCATGTCCAACAGCTCAGGGTTTGACATGGTCTTGTATGTTAAGCAGAGATTGCCTCTGATTAGACGATATGCCACAGAGTATAGCTGGAGTTTTTTTTTTTTTTTTATTAGACGGTCAGCATATGGCATCTTCCTTAGGCCTGTGATTCTTTTAGTGAGGGATTTCTGTGGCCTTTCCAGCTGTTGCAGATGTCTTGTGAGGTACATACCAAACAGGGCATTATACTCTATAATGAGTCTAATGAGGGATGTGTACAGTGGGACAATTATCTCCTTTTTTCCGGATGAAAAGCCCTTAGTGATGAGGTGTGCCACAGAAGGATTTCCTGACTTTTGTGGCAATGTGGTTATCGAAAGTGAGACCACTGTCCACCTGTGTCCCTAAGTCTCTCATCACACTTTCGATGTTTAGTGTACTGCCACGGGAAGACCACCGGCTCAGCTTTCAACAACAGTACAACACCAAATGTTCCTTCTTATGGGAGCAGCAATCGCTGAGTATACTCCTTCACAAGCCTTTTGTCAGCAAAAACAGATAAACCAGCACGTAGACGTTTAGGACTGGAACAAGACTTCTTTATTCACAAAACAGTAAACCTACTGTTTACTGCGATTGCTGCTCCCATAAGAAGGAACATTTGGTGTTGTACTGTTGTTGAAAGCTGAGCTGGTGGTCTTCCCTTTGCTTCTTAGTTTTGGTGCTGTTTCTTTTTTCTAGTGTACTGCCACCTATGTCGTAATTCATGGGTACATGTTTTTTTCCAAAGGGGATAACTATACATTTCTTGGCATTAAGCTTGAGCCCATGGCTCTGGCACCAGGCATCTGTTTCTGTACAGCCCGTTTGTAGAATATCCACATCATTTGGGGATTCAATAATGGCTCCCAGTTTGCAGTCATCTGCAAACTTTGTTAGCCAGAGTCCCTTAGTGTTGGTCTGTACTTCAGAGAAGTAGATGCCAAACAACAGTGGTCCCAGGACTGAACCCTGAGGTACTCCACTTGTCTGGAGCTGGATTTGGAGTCGGCTACTTTTACAGTCTGGGTTCTGTCAGTAAGCCAGTTGGCAACCCATCGAGTGACGTAAGGATTTATGCCCAGCTTAGTAAGTTTATCTATAATTCCACAGTGGGGGATGGTGTTGAAGGCCTTGGCGAGGTCCAGATAGGCTGTGTGGACCACCTTACCCTCGTCCACAGCTCTGGAGACTGATTCGAGGAAGTCAATCAGGTTCAGGAGACAAGATCAGCCCTTCACAAACCCAAACAGGGTGGGGTCCAGTGTTTGAAGGTTGCCAATGTCTTTGTTTATAAGTTCCATGATAATGCGTTCCATACCCTTTCAGATCAGGCTCGTCAGACTGATGGGACAGTAGTTCCTGGGATCCAAGGTGGATCCCCTCCTTGTGGAGTGGGATAACTGTAGCTGTGCGCCACTCAGTGGGCACGAAGCCTGAGGTGAGGCTATGATTAAACATGGCACCTAGGTGAGGTGCCAGTTAATTTTGTAGTTCATGTAGTACACAACCTGGGATGTCATCTGGTCCGATGGATGCTGTATTCTTAGCTTTGGAAAGTGCAGTTTCTACCTGTGTGGCCGTGATTACTGGAATTTGGCAATCTTTTGGTATTGAGATGGGCCATTTAGGGGATGAGAGGTGGGTGAAGTTGGCACTAAATCGATCTGCCAGGTGATGAGATAAACAGTCAAAAGCCAAACTGTGCAGCACAAATATGGCCACTTTCTCCATTTCCATTTTCACTTACTACTATTGTAAACCTTAAGATAAGCAGTTTAAAAATAAATGGATGCTGTATGGATTTATGTTGTTAATGTTGGTGTCTTAAAATATTAATATGGGACAGTTAAGAATAGCTTTATGTGAATTATGCATACAGTACTGTTTGAAAGCAAAGCTAGTGATGTGTGCAGCATGTGTGTACCCACATGCATGTGCTTTCAGATATGTGCAGTGTGCAAATATTTTCTGAGATGCATCACCACAGATTTTGCTTACTTATAAAGAGCTGATAAGGTTCCCTTTATGCTACCATATGGGTGACCAAGCAGAAAACACTTTTGTGAAAAACAAAGGAATAGAGGCATCTGTCAAAGGAGGACAGCTTTTGTTTTGGGCTAGAGTTTTACAATTTAAAAGAAAAATGCGCATCAGTGCCTGAGGTATTTGTTTACTTATCCCTTTCAATTTTCTATTTCTGAAATGCAACAAATGATTGACTATGACATAGTATATAACCAGAAGCTGGCATAATACCTTTTGCATACTTAACCTTCTGTAGTTTTAAACTTAACACTGTGCTGCTGAATGCTGGTATCCTGAATTCCTACTGCAAGAGGGAAGGGTTACGATATTATGTATACAAATTTCATGCTAAAAAGCTGTGCAGATTTTTGACATCTGCAAGCAGAGAGGTATTAAGCTTGGCTTCTAAGAAGCACTTTTACATGAAAATAATGCTACAAAATGCATGAATCAATCCACAGTGTAGGTCAACCTAACATTCTGAAAATGTACCCTGTAAATACAATCTGAAATGCATTCTGGCTGCTCACATGGTTACTTTTACATAGTAATACATACTAATCCTGTTATAATACAATATGTTATTTCTTACAAAGTTTTAAACGACATGCTGCTCTGTAATTTTTCTTAAGAATGTCCTCACAAACCTGTAATTTGATTCCCTACTTTCTTCACTAGTGCTTTACTTTGCTTACTTTAGTTACAGATTTCTTAGAAGCATAGTTCAAACTCTCAGCATCATAATCTGGGACATATTCAATAATTTTCAAGGACAAAGGACACAAATCCAGACACATAATTAACATTACTGAATTAGAAAGTTGACACAATAAAACTGAATTAACGGGCATTTTAAGTAAAAAGTCTATAACTGTAATCAAAGTGTTTACATGACGATACTCCATCATCTTTTTCATAAAGCATCATGGATTATAGCAGGTCAGACCAAAATTATGAGACAAAAATAAGGGACATCCCTGAAATTCAGGGATAGTAGAGGTATGACTGTAAACTACATAACATCTTAGTTTGCCATTCTCCATTACAACCACCCAGATGAGACAGACATATGCATACTTAATGACAAACATCAGTAATCCCTTGCCAAAGTGGGGCACAGCAAAAATATTTCAGCAAACACAGGACAACGTGGAACAAACACATACCTTAGCTGACACTAGTGTCCCCCAGCAGGACAGCAAGCAAATACCAGATCATATTTGCACCACAGTGAGTGACTAATATGGGGGAAGTAATTTTTACATGTCACTTCCCCATGATTTTTCCCACATCAGTCACGCACCACTGTTTTGTAAAGAAATGGCTAAGGCATTGTAGTTATCCAGTACATTAAATGCTGGACTGTGTATGTTGTAATGGAATACTGTGGTGCAAATCTGGACCTCCATCAATAGCTTTGTTCCACAATAGTCACTGATGCACTGTTTTGCAAAGGGGTGGGAATAGCCCCATAGGTCACAGGTACATTGTGAGGCAGGTTAGTTTTACCCTAATGATGATGTGTTGCTGCTTGGGCCATCTCAGGCTTTTGTAATGCTTTGTTTTAAACAGTCCGATTCCCTGGTCTGCAACAGTTCTAAGTCAGCTGCTAGCTGCTGGATGATGACGGATTCTGGTCGGGACTGGCATCTGCCATAGCCAAGGTGATCCAAAGGAAGGGCCAGGCACATGTCCAGAGTTGCAGTCAGTGGCGCCACTGGGGGGGATATGTCAAGGGGGCGATGCCTCTTCCAGCTGCTGTGTATGACCAACTCCGCTTCGTGCAAAAGCCCGACTGACCCAGCCCTTACAGCCAATCCTTATTCCGAAGTCATGGATCTGGCTTGCCAACTTCACTTACCTACATTGTTCTAACATGCCAGAGGCTGTTCACCTTGGAGACATGCTGCAGATAAAGTACGGCCCAGCTCGAGACTTAACACCTTCTCCCTTGGATTTTCATGGGTCAGTAAGAGCTCACCTGCCGCCATTGGAACAGAGACACTTTCCAGGGCATAGTCCTCTCTGTTGGGGGTGAACCCATTCCAGACAGCCCTCCCCTTTACAAAGAAAAGAGAACTCTCCCAGGGGCCCCTGCCGGCTTCTCCGGGATTGTCTGTGTCACCGCAATGGATGCCACAAGGCACCCGTCTATCTGAACCAGACTTCATTTCTATCAGCTGAGGACGATGGAGGCCATTGCCCGTCCCTTTGGAACAGCGCTAGTCTATCTCTCAGGACTGACTGACCCATGTTCAACTGCTGTTCACATGGAACTCTTCTCCACTTCAGCTTTCAAAGCTCTCCTTTGAATATTTTCTACTACAACCAAAATCTGCACCTGCAGTGGCTCCACCCTGGCCCTCGCCCTGGGCTTCAATGCCACTTCGGTGGCCTTCCTACTCATCGCGGCATGGCCTCGACTCCCAGCACCAGGTGGGTATAGGCCCAAATCTCCAGCTCCATTCATTTTCAGGGCTAGTTGATTCGGCAGGTGAGTTGTTATACACTCCTTAGTGGATTCCGACTTCCATGGCCACTGTCCTGCTGTCTATATCAACCAACACCTTTTCTGGGGTCTGATGAGCATCGGCATTGGGCGCCTTAACCCAGCATTCAGTTCATCCCGCATCTCCAGTGATTGATATTGGATTCGGACACCACCTTGGAAAGAAAGGATGCATTGGTTTGTAATGTCACTCTATCCTTGTGAAAAATAAAGTATAGAGGTTTTGAAGACAATGCTCGAATTTCTGAAATTCATCTAGCAGATGCAATGGTTACTACAAAAAACATTTTCCAAGTAAGACATTTAAGGTCACAGTTAGCTGCTGGTCCAAAGGGGGAATGTATAAGTGCCTGCAGTACCAGACTGAGGTCCCATGGGGGAGTAGGATCTTTAAAGGGAGGGTCTTAAAAGCAGAGTACTTCTCAAGAAAGCTCTGCATAACTTATGAGAGGCTACTGAGGAACCTTCAAATACAATGTGAAAGCTTGATATTGCTACTAACTGAACTCTGACGGTTGAAGAACCAACTCCTTCTTTAAAAAGGCCAAAAATTCAAGGATGTTATGTAAAGGACCTGAAAAAGGTTCAGTGCGATTTCGATGTGCTCAATACACAAATCTTTTCCATTTACTAGAACAGAGTTTATGTGGTGAATGTTTATGTGAAGATAAAAGTACATGTCAGATGGTGGAAGACAGCTTAGGTTGTCTGGCTATTAATGGAATTGGAGAAGACAGGCCGCCAGCCTGAGATTTGATATGTCTGGATGGATCATGCCTGTCGCGTGAGACAAGAGGTATGGAATTGGATCCAGAATCCAAGGTTGAAGTAAGGGAGGGCAAAAGAAGGGGAATCAAATCTGTCGAGGCCAGTAGGGTGCAATGAGGATGACTTTGCTCTTCAACATGGCAGCTTTCTGTAGAAATTTTGGAATCAGCAGGATTGGTAGATAGGTATAAAGTAGACCGGGGGGACAACTGTGAAGTGGAGCATCACTCGCCGATTCCCCCTATGGAGGGATTAGGACAAAGTAGCTGCTGCATTTGTTGTTTAGGGGAGGATACAAAAGATAGCAAGGCTAGCCCCACTGACTAAAAATAATTTCAGTCACATTCTTGATGAGAGACCACTCATGAGGTAGAAGAACGCACCTGCCCAGCAGAAAGTGGTTGGATGAGAACACCCATTGCCACACACTTAGCACTTCTCGACATAAGGGATAAGATCTGTTCCCTGCTTGTTTGCTGATGCACCAAACTACTGACCTATTGTCTGTATGAATTGCAATCATCCCTGAAGGGAGAGCATCCTGAAGGACTTGCAACGTTAAGAGCACTGCCTCATCTCTAGAATACTAATATGCAAATTGGCCTCTTCGGAAGGCCAAGTGCCTTGGACTGTTTTACCCAGAAAATGCCCCCCACCCCAACTGGGAAGCATCTGTGATCACTATGGACTTGGACTGGGGGGGGGGGGTTGAATGAATGGACAGGCCTGTAGTACCTGATCTGATTGAAACAATCACTCTTGCATCTGTGAGCAATTCTTGTCAGAGCTAACATGGGTTGGTAAAGTATCAACCAATGTGTTGCTAGCATCCACTGTATAATCCACATGTAAAATCTGGCTAACGGTACTAGTGTTATTGTTGCTGACATTGCTGCTAGAGCTTGAAGGACCAAGCGGGCTGAAATCTTGGTAATGCAGATTTATTTTTTTGACCTGTGATCTAGTTCGAACACATGGGGGGCAGTGAAGCTATCACTGACTGTGTGAAACAGCGCTCCTATGAATTCCAAATCCTGTGTTGGTTCCAGTTGAGACTTGTAGTTTATGGTTATCCCCAGAAGAGAACACGTCTGGAGAACCTGCTCTCTTGCCCTTATTAACTGATGCCCTGGTTGGTGCGGTAATGAGCCAGTCGTCTAGATATGGAAATACCCAGAATCCTTGCAGTCTCAAGTGAGCTGCTGCTACTACTGCCATAAATTTGGTGAACACCCTGGGGGCTGTGGTGAGGCCAAAGGGGAGAACTCTGAACTAGTAATGACTGGCTCCCAGCCATAAGCACAAGTGCCTTCTGGATCATCTGTTCATCTTTGTGTGATAGTATGCATCCTGTAGGTCTATCGAATGCATCCAGTTGCCCTTGTCCAGAAAAGGGAAAATGGACTGAACTGTGACCCTCTGAAACCTGGTGCGAACTGCCTTAAGTTGCTGAGATCCAAAATTGGTCATAAGTCCCGTTTTCTTTGGCACTATAAAAACCTTGAGTAAGTTCCAGATTTTATCTGGCCTGTTGAGACCTCTTGGATGACTCATTTCTAGTAGCTTTTGTATTTGAATTGCTGCTTGTTCCCTCTGATTGGGTGGAACATGGGAGATTTTTCTTGAGAGTGGAGTTGGAAGGGAAAAGAGCATGAATTATATAACCTCTAGAAATAATCCTTTGCACCCAGTTATCTTTTATATGTCTAGCCAGGCTCTCTGATGCAAGGGTAAACAACCCCCGATTGCCTCCAGAGATGGGTAAATCTGGCTTCCGTTTAGGAGCGGTGGTAGGGTCTGTTAATCTCTGGACTGCTGGTTTTGTGGACCACCTCTGTCATGGGGGTGATCGCTGGAGTCCCACCCCCCGCCTCTATGGGAACTTCCTCCATTTGTGTCCTGGAAGGGGCATTGGGATTTCTTGAACATCTTCCAACCACCTTTGTTGATTCCTAGAAAGGGAACTTTGAGGGGTCGAAAAATGTACGCCGATGGAAGTATGGTCTTTTTATCCTTCTCGCACCTGGATGATGTGTCCTTCACCTTGGGACCAAACAAAAGTGTCATCAAAAGGAGCATTGATGAACCACAACTTGAAGGGCTCCGCAAAATCACAAGCACATCCAGGCATGTCTCCTGATAGCAATACATGAATAACACCTTGGGACCAAACAAAAGTGTCATCAAAAGGAGCATTGATGAACCACAACTTGAAGGGCTCCGCAAAATCACAAGCACATCCAGGCATGTCTCCTGATAGCAATACATGAATACCACTGCTCTTGAGGTTCCTTTGGCTACATGGGAAATAATCCTCATGGAAGAATTGGAAACATATTGCAGGGCAGCCAACTGAGAAGTCACAGATGATTGGACCTCTGCAGAAATGGCTCCAGACAGGGTATTTGATAGTTCTTTAGTCAACCCCCCCCCTGTAATCTTGTAAACTGTGCCAAGTAATTCAGTACCCTTAAGGCAAGGGTCGCTGAAGTATAGACACACTTCCCAAACCTGTCCATCGTCCTCAACTCCCTGTTAGGGGGATGAGCAGTGGAACTCTCCTTGGCAAGTTCCTTTTTGGTGAACTCCGCCACGACCATGGTATCAATGGGGGCATCCTTACCCGCAAAACTGCTTGTCCAAAGGTGGTGCCATAATCTTGTCTGGTCTCCTAGGTATTGGCTCAACTGTATCGGGTTCTTTCCATGCCTGTTGAGAGACTAATTTAATAAGCTCATTAGCAGGCGGAGTAACCCAGGAGGTAGATGGACAGTACTGAAGCCTCAAGTAATACAGACTCCTCAGATGAAGGGTTACTGGGAGTCCAGCCACCTCTCTGTTTAAGGATCTTGAGGATGTCTCCAAATGAGACGTCTTCAGGAAGTGACCATGGGGACCCTTCACTTTCACTGAAGTCTGCATCTTTGGTGACTGACTCCTCTGGGGAGTCAACTAACTCCTCTTACACATCTTCAAGGGACCTCCTTAGTGGGATGCTCTGCGGAGGTATCCGAAGAAATCGAGATAGCCTGTTGAGAAGCCTGGGGGTTTTGGACTGGCTGTCCCTGTGGCAAAGACTGATGAGGCTCTGAGCACAGAGACATCAAGGTAGAAAACTTAGGATCAGAAGGAGATGGAACAGGGCTTTTCCGAGGCAGATAAAACTCTCTTCACAGCTTCAAAAGGCAGACTGCTCCAGAGAAAGGGAAGTTCTCAGATATGAAGAGAAACTTTTGGACCATGGTCATCCCCCAGTCTGAAAGGGATCCCCCCCGAGGTGGAAGCCGGAGCCGAGATATCCAGTGCTGAGGCTCCAAGGCACAGAGACTGCTCCGAAAGCTTTGGCATCGACCAACAGCTCAGATCCAACAGAGAAACTTTTGTTCCAAGAGTTCTCAGGATCCAACAGAATCAGAGCACTCAAGAGTAAGGTTTGGATTCAAAGATAACTACTATTGTTGGATCAGAGCCCAATGGGCCTAGAAGGCTCAGATCCAATGACTCAGACAGCTGACGGAGTCAGAGTAGAAACTTGTAGAGGGAGTGTAGTAGACCAATGGACCTCCTGACTAGAAGAGGTTAAGCCCGTAAATCACCCATCTGAGCCTATGCTGAGAGAATCTCCCTCACCATTCTTTCCAACTCTTCAAACTTCTAGAAGAAAGTACAGTTGTGTACACTTGCCATAAATGTAGACAGAGTGTATTCACTGTTACAGTCATCACCTGTGGGTTATTCCTGCTGTGGTAGCCCTCGGCTGGCCCAAATACAGAGTCAATGTTTTTCTGCATTAGCTGCTGTCACCTGTAGTCTGACGTCAAGTCGTCAGTGCTATAAAGCAAGGCAGCCGACACCATTACATCAGTTTTCCTTGCCCTAACCTGTCAGAAGCACAAGGAAATATGGTAAAATGGTCCTGGTGGCTAAAAGCCACCATGGGAAGCTTATGTCCCCTGAGGGAAGAGGATATAAAGGGGGAAGGAGGGAGGGAAACCAGGACTGCAACAGTGAATACACTCGAACATCTACATTTATGGTAAGTGTACACAACTGTACTATGTTCTTCGTGTTTCACTGCTGCAGTCATTACCTGTGGGAGGATTCCCAAAGCTGAGGTGAGCGGTGGAAGGGTAGGTTAGAGCCCTAGACATGGGTCAGCAAGCCCTGCAGAGGAAAACCCCACCCTAGACAGAGAAAAGAGGTAGGTGGTAATGCTTTGTAAAGGTATGGACAGATGTCCAGGTGGCAGCTTCCAAAATGTCCCTGGTGGGGACTCCAAGGAATGCTGTGGAAGTGGAGGCTGCCCTAGTGGAATGGGTATGAGCAGACTTTGGGGGGGGGGGTTCCCATGTAGTCTGTAGCAGAAATGGATACAGTGTGATATCCATTTGGAAATGGTTTGCTTGGAAATGGGCTTTTCTTCTGCCCCTGGGGCAAAGCTGATAAGAAGCTTGTCTGTTTTCCTGAACCAGGTAGTATCTGAGCTTTCTGTGCACATCTAGTGAGTGCAGAATTCTTTCCCCCTTGTTCTGAGGGTTGGGAAAGAAGGTGGGTAGATGTATAGCTTGGTTGAGGGTCACAGCTAATACCACCATGGGCATAAAGGAGGGGGTGGTCTTCAGGGAGACCCTGTCTGCATAGAAAATGATAAAGGGCTCAATGTCCATGAGTGCCTGAAGCTCCGAAACCCTTCTGGCTGAGGTGATGGCTAGTAGGAAAGCAGTCTTCCAGGAGAGGTATTTCAATTCTGCTGAAGCAGCAGGTTCGAACAGAGGCAAGGTTAGCTTTTCTAAAACATAATACAGGTCCCAGGCTGGTGTGGGTGGCCTTCTGGGAGGTCTGATATTAGAAGCCCCTCTGAGGAATTGTTTAATCAAAGGATGTGAGAAGAGGAGCTGGTCTGAATCGAAATGAGCTGAAATGGCGGAGGCATGGCTTTTAATAGAAGAGAAGGAGAGGCCACTATTGAGTAACTCAGCTAAATAGTCCAAGATAAGAGGGATAGATGGTTATGAGGTATTGGCCCCTCTGGACTGACTCCAGGAGCAGAATCTTTTCCATTTCCCTGCGTAAGATTTTCTGGTGCTGGGCCTTCTGGCCTCTGCGACAATATATAGGACCGGTTTGCTTAAAGGGGACCCCTTGTTTGCTTTTAAAGTATTAACCATGCTGACAGATTGACAGCCCGCTAGTCTGGGTGCAGCATTTCCCCCTCCACCTGGGTCAAGAGGTCTGAGATCAGGGAAAGCTGCCTGGGGGGCTGTAAAGTCAGACTGCGGAGTAAGGGGTACCAATGCTGTCTGGGCCAATCTGGGGCAATGAGGATGGCCTTTGGTCTTTCCTCCCTTATTTTGATCAGTACCTTGGGAATGAGAGGCAGAGGAGGGGAATGCGTACACAAAGAGCGAGCTCCAGGGGAAGGTAAAGGCATCCACCTTCCATGGTAGGTGGTGATACTCCCTGGTACAGAATTTTTCCAGTTGGTTGTTGAGGTGCAAGAGATTCACCTCCGGAGTTCCCCACGACTTACAGAAAGATTTTTCTGTGGAGCTGCCATTTGTGGGGGTCCAGTAAGTCTATGCTTAGGTCATCTGCCAGAGTGTTGTTGACCCTAGCAGGTATTGGGCAATTAGGTGTAGACCCATGGAGGTGGCTGTCAGCCACATGTTCATGGCTAGCCTGCACAGAGGGTAATATTGGGTCCCTCCCCGTTTGCTGATATACCACATTACTGTGGTGTTGTCTGTTTTGATAAGGAGAACCTCTAGTCTGAGATGGGGTTTGAAGAATGTCAGAGCCTTTTGTACTGCCATCATTTCCTTCTGATTGATGTGTAAGGGAAGGTGCTGGGCATCCCAAAGACCTTGGGTGCACCTGCCTGCTAAGTGAGTGCCCCAAGCAATGTCTGAGGTGTCGGTGGTGATGGTCTGCCTGGAAGGGTGGAGGGTGGAGGATGAAGGGAAGACCCTTGTTCTTGGCACAGGCCCCTGCCCACCAGAAAAACTCGTCCCTTATACAGGGGATCAGTGGGAGAGAGGTCTTTAGAGGCAGAGTGTGCTGACACAAAAGGCTCTTTAGATACCACTGAAGTTTCCTCATATGAAGCCTGGCCAGAGGAATTAGGAGGATGCAAGATGCAATGTACCCCAAGGCTTACAGGAACTTCCTCTCAGTGAGGTGACCTCTGGAAGACAGCTGGGTAAAGTAGAGAGACAGGAAGCTCTGCTTTTCTGGGGACAGGAAGGCCATTTGGGATGCTGTGTCCAGCAGTGCTCCCAAGAAAATGATCTTCCTGGAGGGTGTTTGCTTTGATTTCTTCTCGTTGATGGTGAACCCTAGAGAAGTTAGGAGGGTTTTGACAAAGAGAAGGTCCTGGAGCAGCTTTTCTTTGCACTCTGCCTGAATGAGGCAGTCGTCCAGATAAGGGAAAATCTGTATATTTCTTTGTCTACAAAATGATATGGCCAGGGCTAAGCATTTGGTGAATACTCTGGGTGCAGTAGATAAGCCAAAGGGTAGCGCAGAGAACTGAAAGTGTTGTGAGCCTGCTCTGAAGTGCAGGAATTTCCTGCAGGATTCCCTTATGGGGATGTGGAAGTAGGCATCTTTTAGGTCTAGGAGTACTAGCCAAGCATTTTTTTGTTAGCATAGGTAGCAGCTGCTGCAAAGTTAGCATTTTGAATTTGGGGACCACCAGGGAGGTGTTCACAATGGATAGATCCAGGATGGGGCACCAAGTGCCCTCTTTTCTGGGAAAATGGAATAGTCTGGAATAAAAGTATTTGCCTGTTTGATCTGAGGGGACAGGTTCTACTGCCCCCTAGGATATGAGTGTTTGCATCTCTTTCAATGCCTCTGCCCACTGATTTGGAGGCAAGTCTGGGTACCCTCTTGAAATTGGGAATTTGTTAAAAATAATTTTTCTGGGATACAAATTCTCTCAAGACCCATTGATCCTCTGTTACAGGAAGCCAATTTTCTTTGCACAGGGAGAGGCTTCCTCCTAGCTTTTGATGAGTGAAAGGCAGGGAGAGGGAGTCACTGAATTTTTGCCATAGAAGGGTGGCTTAGAACTCCTTGCCTTTGGGGCGGAAGTGGTCTACTGTTTGGTTCTATGCTGCCTCTGGGATAGGAGCCTGGGATTTTTGCCCCTGCAGGGCTTACCTTGGTATATCTGCTAGGTACAGGGAAGGACCAGTGCTTACAGGTAAAGTTCCTGCTGAACCTGGGAGGTTGAACCTGAAAGAAATCTTTTAGTGTTTGCATAGATTTTGCTTTGTCTTATATCTTTTTAAGCACTTCTGCTTTTACTCCAAACAAGGGGTCCTTTATCCAGGTATGCATCAATTAGTTTAGACTTGACATGATCTGTCCAGAGCTCTGGAATCCTCGTCAGAAGGAACAGGATTCTTGGCAGAATTAGTCTTCACACTTTTTGGTCCCTGTGTAATGACGTCTGGGTCTGCAGCAGGATTTCTGTACAGGTATTTGTGACAATCCGGTACTCTAATACCAGTTAGGTTTACTGGGAGCAGGTGGGAGGGCGTCAGGGGCTAAGCTGGATTCATGGAAACATCATCCACCGCTTCTAAAATAGGAGGGATGGCCGGGGGTCTGTGCTGGGACAGGTCCAGAAATTCTCAAGTCTTTCCTTAGACTGGGAGAAATCCTGAGATTCTCATTGGAAATGTTCCGAGGGGGTGAAGGGTTTCCCCAAAGGAAAGGTCTTCTGGTGGGGAGGCAGAAGGAAAGGATTCCTCTGCATCTGAATCCTCATAAGCAGTCAGAGGCTGTTGCTCCTCTTCAAAATCTGAACAGTCAGATTCCTCAGAATCCTGTTCTGTCACAATTTCTGGGGAAGGGTGTCTTTTCCTTTTAGAAGTTGTGGCCTGACTATCCCTGATAAGGGAAATGAGATCCTCTGCATTTTAAGCATTTGGGCTTGGGGTGGAGGAGCAGGAGCAAGATGGTGGCTAGAGGCAGATTTTCTAGGAGTGGCCTGGCTTCTAGCCCTAAGAGAATCCATAGGTCCGAGAGAAATGGTAGTTGTATGAGAAGACGTCGTTTTTTGTCTAGATTCAGTAATGCGAGAGGCCTCCTAGGAAGCTGGTGCCTGCATCGCGGCTCTGGACTCAACAGAGGCAGAGACAGCCAAAGGCTTGGAAGAAGAAGACTTCTGCGGCATACTGGATTCCGAAAGGGTCTCAAGTAGAGAACTGCATGGATATCGAATTGGGTATCAGGGGCTGCGCAAAAGCGCTTCACTGAATTCCACAGAACTGATGACCTGCTTAGCGTAGAGTCATCGGAAGGCTTAGCCTTGTGTGGTCTGTCTCTATCTTTATCTCTGCGTTTTTTCAGAATGTCCACAGATTGCTTGCTGGCTGACTGACGCCATTTCAGAATGCGAAGATGGAAGATGAAAATACCTGTCTACAATAAGAGCTCCATGGCGAATGTTTCTTGCGTTAAAGAGGGCACAGGACAGGCAACTGGGGATGTTGTGGTCTTGGCCTAAACAAGTGACGCAGAATGAATGGAAGTCTCAGTGTGGGATCTGCTTTCCACAGGTGAGACAATTAACTTTTTCGGACATCGGTTAGTGCAAGTAAAAAGGATCCCCAATAGGGTACTTAGCTTTAGACGTTTTCAGCTGAAAGTCAAACTCTGATAGTGACCGACCAGCACACTTGTGAACTGCTTCTGCTACGGGCTCCAGTGCAAGAAAGACTGATGTAATGGTGTCGGCTGCCTTACTTTATAGCATTGACTACCTGACGTCAGACTACAGGCGACAGCAACCAACGCAGAAAAACATCGACTCTCATATTCGGGCCGGCCAAGGGCTACCATAGCAGGGATAACCCACAGGTGATGACTGCAACAGTTAAACATGAAGAAAAGAGTGGAAACAATAGAAGGGGGACCTAGGTCTGTCCGATAAAGGTACCTTTGAGGGCACTGGATCCACAGAAGGAAAATATCTTGTTCTGGGTAGGTGAATTGAACCAGTTGGACTGGAAGTGGTCAGACCCTATAGGTTTTTCCTTGGATCCGAGGAAGTAGAGTCTACCATTTTTTCTTTTTCAGGTCAGAGGGAGAGGTTGGATCCATCTTGGCTCTCTTCTTAGATGGTTCCAAAACTGTGGAAGATTTACAACATTTGGGAAACAAGATTTTTGATTGTTTTGTTTTAGGTGATTGATCTCCAGATACAGCCTCTCCAAAGGCTGAGAGTAACAGGCCCTTTAAGATGCGCTTGAGTTTAGGTTCAACAACCTGGGGTTGAATCCATACCAAATAGAGCAACCTTCTGGGAGATGAAGTGGTTCCAGACAATACACAGTGTGGGCATCTGATACAGAAGTTTACACCCACATTTAACACTTTTTTTAAACCCAGCGGGCCTTTTTTTCACCACAGCCAAATATCAGAAAGCAAAAAATTAAGAATAAAGAAAAATTTTTTTTTTTTTTTTGGAAAGAGAAGCAGAAAAAAAAACTACAAACAATGGTAGAGAAATAATCTACACCAAGTGTATAAATATAATAAATACTAGCAATAATATCTAAGAGGTATGCTCAGTACTAAAGTAAAAAAAGAAAAGAAAAACTACTAACGACAGTAGTTTAGAAGGTACTAACTGTATGATGGGTAAGGGGAATATGAAAACTTTAGGAATCCAAGAGAACTTATCTAAGTGTTCAAGACTTGAGGAAAACCACATTGTATGCTGAGAGTGACAAAACGAGATCGGATACAAATTAGGGTTGGCACATTATGGGTGAGGGAGAAGCTCAGAGTTCTTGGTTGCCACAAGCTTTAGCAACATCAGAGTCGGAACTGAGGGATGGGATCAGTTGAGGACAGAATGTAAAATTGACAGCATCAGATCTTAGGCTTCTTAAAGCAGTGTGCAAAAACCTTCCCTAAGGCAGGCAAGGCAGAGGTGCCTAAAGTAGCTATCACTCCTAACTGTAACAAACCATAATACATTTTTTGTGCCACTAGAACCTCATTCTGGTCTCACTGAAAAATCTTCATCTTACATAAAGTATCAATGAAAGAAATCTCTTCAGCTGGGAAACCTGAGGATATACTTTCCTCAAAATCAGATTACTGAGACTAAGAAGAAAGAAGTACAACCACCCTCTTTGCAAAGTCTTTTTTGAAGACTAAAATTTCCTGTCACAACAAAAAAGAGAAAAATTAATTTCATGTTCTTGCTTTTTCTGTACCTTCCGATTCTTCAAGCATTAACAAGTTCCCTGTCAAATCCCAATAAATTTGCCCTGTCCATAGAAATAGAAACACAACCTTGAAAGTTTTTTTTTTTTAAATCACTAAGCACACTCACCCTGAAAAAAGAATGACTCATAAGGCACAGTGCTACCAGCTTCCTCTTGTCCTGCCCAACAACTAAGTGAAGATCTTTAACCTGGCCATCTCTCAGACACTGATAAAAGTGTACTTCCCTTGTCTTCTGAGTATCCCTAAAGCAGCAGAAGAAACGTCTGTCCCCTGATCTTTGGTAGCTGAAAAACTGACACCAAGAGGACAGGGGAAAAAGACAGACAGTCTGAGGAACTAGTGGCTACAGCAGAGTCACCCACCAGCAGCGGATACAGAACAGGAGCCGTCCTGACAGCCGAAGACTCATTTGTAACATTACTCTTTTTACATGTAGGAGAAGGCAGTACCATGGAGACTGGAGATTACTCCATAGGCAAGCCAAGGAATAGACTTCTAAAGCAGGGAACTCAGACTGGGCAAAGTATAAGACAGAAAAAGTACAGTTGTGTACCTACCATAAATGTAGATGTTCGAGTGTATTCACTGTTGCAGTCATTACACTGGGGTTATCCTGCTGGCAAGCTACTCGCAGTCGGCCTGAATTCCAAAGTCCTGGTCCGGCGTCGGTTGCTGTCACCTCTTCCCTGACGTCAGTGCGCCAGGGGTATAAAAGATGCAGCCGACGCCATTTTCTTCAGCCAAACCAGGGGTAAATCTCTGACCAATGTATGGGAAATCAAAGTTACATTTGAATATGGTAAGGACTGAGCTTTGCTTCACATGGATGGTAAGACTGTTGCACAGAATGGGGTAATCTTTCAGACACTTGTTATTCCAACATGTCCTTTTTATGTCTTTGGTGAGGTTTATGTCCTTAGAATGGGTATACTGATGCTATTTGTTATGCTGATATGCAATCCATCAGTGTGGGATCAGAGGATGCCTTGTCAGCTAGACAGATCACTGTGCAGCAATCTGTAGTAGTCTCTGCTAGGAGTCACTACTGATGAATCCCTAACATTCAATCTCCACATTAAAAAGCTCACCAGAAACTAGGCACCCTCTATAGACATAGCTATTACCTGAATAATAATGCTAAAAATACTCTAGTCTCAGCCTATCTTCTCCCATCCCTCATATATGGTGCTCCCATCCTCACAAACCTACAATCTTCACTTAAAACTAAGCATGACATATGCTACAATAAAGTACCCAGATTGCAACAAATGCTAAATCCTCTTCTCATCACTGTTCCTATATGCATCAACTTAACTGGCTAGAACTCCCACTCCATTTCAACTATCTCCATTTAACTACAGCTCATAAAATAATATACAGACCAAAAGCCTGTCCATCGCTCTCCTCCATATTAACTCTGCATCATCCACACAGACCCCTTAGATCAGAAAAAATTCTACTGAAGTTTGAAAAACCCCAACTCCCAGATGGTCAAATGCTCCATTCCTTCACAATCTCCAAACTTTGGAATAACCTCCCTACCTCAAAAACCTCAATCCCAACCCCTGCTCTCTCTCTCTATATATATATATATATATATATATATAAAAAAAAAAAAAAAAAAATTCCCTTAGATAACATCTCTCTTCCTGCTGGTTATGCCCATGTCAAAAATAACATCAGTTTCTTCCCCCTTCTCCCTTCTTATCACTCCCACTTACTGGAGGCTAATATGTAGTCAACATAACTAGTTCTACTGCCTTACCTAATACTGTTGCTCCAATACACTTGTACGAGTATTAATACTTGTATATATGAAAAGTTTCCCTCCACTACACTTGCGCGAATGTTAATACTTGTATATATGAAATGTTTGCCTCCTCTTCATGCAACTACTATGGCCTAAATATGATTGTAAATTTATGTTTAATTCGTTGAATCTGCCAAAGAAATTCTACATTTATATTTGTTTAAAAATGTAAACTTCATTTACTTGTATGGAGCTTTTCTCCCTGGGCCTCCACTGAAAATGGGATCATGTTGGCCCAGTGGACTTTCCCGGAAAACAAATGCAATAAATAAATAAATAAATAACTAGTAAAGTCAATTATCCTTTGTTGGCACTGTGGCATCATCCTTGGAAATGGCAGTATGCAGCTCAGTGCTAGGCTCATACAGACTTGTAATTCAACAATCAAACTCTCTTTCTCTCTAATGTATGTGCTACACTGATTTCAAAAGCGAAGGCTGAAGCAACTGCTATCGAAACTGACCTAAAAAAATATTCATAATCAAGTAGATCGTTGTGCTTGTGAGCAAGATATGTAACCTATCAATTTCACATTAAACTGTACCCAAAAGTAACAAGAAATCATACATATGCCAGCTGGAGAAAACAGAGTACTGTGCGCATTCAATGGAAGAGAGACAGCGGTGCAACAGAAAAGAAAGTTAAGATCATCATAGCTAATAATGAATTTTCCTGTCGCACTTTTTTTTTATCTTGGCCATTCAGGGGTGGAGTGGGGAACAGAGTGCAGGTAATGGGCACAAATGAAGGAAGGTGTATAAAAATGTATGCGGGGGGAGGTAGGGAATAAAAGATGGTAGAAGGCAAGTGAGGAGAGGCAGGCAACTAGGGGTAATACAGCAAGGAAGGAGTTCAGAAAAGAATGAGAGAGACAGACAGATTTAACCAGCAAAAGGAATGTACAAGGGAGGGTCTATTACCCTACCAGGTATTATCACCTCTACTCCCGGTTACAACAGGGGTCCCACAAGGCTCCATTTTTGGTCTTTTGCAGTTTACTATATTTACCAACAACCTGCACACTTCTACCCTCCCACTTCTCCATCAGCCAGTAGGCTGATGACTCCACATTTGTCTGCCCCTCCTTTTCTCTCCAGGAACTACACCAGAAAACTGAAAACTTCCTTTCTCTCTGTCGAATCATCGCTTCCGGACCATCAGCTAATACTCAACCCAAATAAAACCAAACAACTTCCAACCTACTCATCAAACTGATCCTAACCTCTCCTTTAACATCATGTCCAAAACAAAACTATCATATCTCCGGTTACCCACACTAAGCTTCTTGGGGTTATGATTGACAGTAACGTGAAATTTGATATCCATATCTCAATCGCCATAAAGAAAGGCCATAAAATACTAGGTACTCTATATAGAAATAAACAATTCACAAACTCCAGCAGGGCCACCCTTGCATGCACACATCTCATCTCTACACTACTATATGCCTCTCCAATCCTCAGCAACCTAAGAAAAGCTGATTTAAACAAACTAGCAGCCTGCTACAATAAAATTGCTAAATTCGATACAAATAGTTCTTAAAGATCACACCACTGTATAGCTCTCAAACAGCTCAACTGGCTTGAACTTCCCCACCTACTTCTATAGAATCAACTTATCCTGCCACATAAAATCCTATATCACTCTGACAAAACCCCTTCCCTACAAGGCCTGATAACTCTGTATTCTTGTACAAGAAACCTTCGCTCAAACAATAAACCTCTCCTCACAGTAACTAAAGAACATAATGCTGCCGTTACATCCCTCTACTCTAATTCAATAGCTAAACAATGGAATAAACTTCCCCTATGCTCACAGCTATTGCGTCCACACATGAATCCTTACAATCATGTCAAACTCATGGCTCTGCAACTGTGTTACTCCAGGTTAATACTATAAACCCCTCCTTTTTCTTCACTCCATCTCCTTCTGACCCTAACATTCTCACTTCCATCCCAAACTCCTCTCCTCATCTCTCAATCATATCGAAACTCACCCTTCTGTTAACTAAAATGTTGCTTTAATGTAAAAACTACTAATGATGAAACTACTACTATTGTATGTACTATTATAAGATTTTATGTCACATGCTAAATATTGCTACTTGAATTTTAAATACTGTACTGTGTTAACTCAACCTAAAGACTAACTGTATGGAAATGTTACTAGTGATGTGTTAATGTTATTTGTGGAGCTTTTCTCCCCGAGCCTCTGCTGAAAAAGGACCAGTGTCCAGTTGTACTTTCCTGGTAAACAAATGTTAAATAAATACAACAATCTTTAAATACAAGAAATTCTAAACTCTTCTGGAACAATATTAATAAACTACTGAAACCAGGTAAATCACAATAGAACCCTTTATCTCACTAGTCTATAATATACCCTGAAAAACAAATGAATATTTCATCCAGGCTCCCACCTTACTAACTCAACAGAATGGTTATTCCACACCAATTATGACTCTACCATAATTCAGCAACCAAACACTGCTACCACAGACACTAACTTCTTCCAAGGGCAATTTTATTTACTAACCATCTCTACCCACTTTAAAAAAATCACACAAAAACTAAACCCTAGCCTCTGACCAACTCCCTCTAGAATATCTCAGGCAAGCCCTTCATGAATAACCTATCCAAAAACAATTCTCATCAACAGCTCAATACAGGAACATTACATCACAAAAATTTCAAAACACGTTTCATTACACCTGTCCACAAAGATGGAAAAGACTATTCCATTTCAAACTTCCATCCTATAAAATACTATCTCCTCTATCCAAACTTCTGGAAAATATACACAGAAACTCCTCCCAGCACTACCTAACCAACCATAACTTATCTCAGACACTGCATTACTTTCAAACAAAACACAGTACAAACAAATTCAGCTATCATACCCTGCTTAGTTAGATTCCCTCAAAAGCTCCTCACACTGTCAACCACAACATACTATTAAACAGACTTGCCCAACTCAAAACAGCTAGTCCAGGTCTCCCTCAGCTGGTTTAAGAGTTATCTCAATGATCACATGCAGTTATCTGGTGAGATAATCGCTCTTCATTCATCCCCAGTACTGTAGGTGTTCCTCAAGGGTCTATCCCAGGACTACTTCACTTTAACATCTTTGCCAATAACCATATAAATGTGGACATAGGGGAAGTAACCCAATATGTACATGCCATGATATTACTGAGCTTCAAATAAACACAGATTGCCTTTACTAAGCTGTAGAACTCACAACTGGATTAGTACGTAGCGAGACTACCTTTGTGAAAGATCATATAAGGGACTTTGATGGAAAGAGCTTGGAGTTCAGACAACCTTCTAGCAGATGTAATGGCAACCAGAAAAGCAGCTTTCCAGGTCAAAAATTGCAGAAACACAGAGGCTGCAGGTTCAAAATGAGGGAAAACCAATGCCTGCAACAACAAAGTGAGGTCCCACTGAGGAATGGGATCCTACACTGGAGGTCTGAGGAGGAAGACACCTTTAAGAATGGTCTTACAAATTTTTGAAGAAACTAAAGAAGACATATCCACCTCAGCATGAAAATTAGAAATTGTGGCTAGCTGGACTTTCACCGTAGAAGAACTAGCGCCTTGATGAAAAATGCTAGCTAAAAAGTCTAGAACTGCTGGAAGTGGTGCAGTGAATTTAATGCGATAGATTTTCTAGTGGATGACCTGTGAGCTGCTTCCAGAATGGATTTAACCGGGGAAGACAAACCAGGAGTCCTAAGAATTATGGGAACCAGAGCAGCCAAGCCGTGAACTTCAGACTGTCCAGGTCTGGATGAGGGATCCCCGGGGGATGAGAGAGCAGATCCGGGACTGGATCCAAAGTCCATGGAGGGACAACTAGATGAAGCCAGAGTAAGGGAAACCAAACCAGTCAAGGCCTGAATGGGGCAATGAGGATCACAGTGCTCCCCAGCCTTCGGGCTTTCTGCAAAAACTTCGGCATGAGGAGATGAGGGGGATATACATAAAGGAGCCCGGTAGGCCAAGCATGAATTAGAGCATCTCTGGGGGCTTTAACGGGAGGGGAGTTCAGAGCAAAAAACTTGCTGCATTTCGTGTTAGGAGATGCGAAGAGATCACAGCAAGGGAGACCCCACTTTAGGAACATCTGTTCCGCTACTGACTGATTCAGAGACCACTCGCAGGGCATCAGAATGGATCTGCTGAGCCTGTCCACAAAGATGTTGGACAGTCCCAGGATGTGTGTTGCCACCAGAAAACGGCTGGTGGAGATCACCCATTTCCACACACTCATGGCATCTCAGAATAATGGGCAAGATCCCCCCCCCCTGCTTGTTGATACACCAGACCACTGACATGCTGTCTGTCTGAATTGCAATCGTTCCCAGAGGAAGATGAGCATGTAGGGCTTGCAACATGAGAAGAACCGCTCTCATCTCCAGGATGTTGATGTGCAAATAGGTCTCGTGACGGGACCATGTGCCTTGGACCGTCCTCCCTGAGCAATGCCACCCCCGTCCATGGTCACTGCGGTTTGGGGGTGGAGGAGGTTGAAAGGGTCGTCCTTCGTGGAGATCCGGGGAATGAATCCACCATCAAAGGGAGCTTTTGCATGCCTCTGAGATCTTCACTGGGAAGGATAAGGGGAGGTCTAACAGAGACCACTGTACCGCTAAAGTCCACTGTAGACATGTGGAAGTGTGCCATGGGAAGAAGATTTATTGTGGCTGTGTCAGAGCCTAAGGCTCTTAAGACGGTTTCGGCTGTGGGTGATTGGGTTTGGAGAATGTATAATATGTGAATTCTCAAGGTACGCATCCTGTCTGAAGTGAGGAACATCTTTGACTGTATTGTGTCCAGCCGGGACCGGGTGAAGAGCTGACTTGTTCCAACTGATAGTAATGCCTAACTTGTCGGCTAACAGAAGAAAGGAGTCCCTGGCTTGACATAGCAGATGCTCTGAAGGGGCGGTAAGAAACCAATTGCCCAGGTACGAAAAAAATGCCCTAAGGCCTCAGGTGAGCCGTTACCACTGCCATAACCTTGGTGAACACCTGGGGGGCTGTGGTGGTGAGACTGAAGGGGAGAGCTCGAAATTGGTAATGACCGTCTCCCAGCCGGAAGCGGAGGAACCTCCGAGAGTGCCTGTGCATTTTGATGTGATAGCATGCATCCTGGAAATCTATCAGGCACATCCAGTCTTTTTCCTGCAGAAAAGGCAGGATGGACTGGATCGTGACCATCTGGAATTTTGTCTTGGTTACTGACAGGTTCATCTGGGACAGATCCAAAATTGGTCTGAGGACCGCAGTCTTTTTTGGCACTAAAAAGAACCTGGAGTACACCCAGGACCCGGATTGGTCTTGGGGAACTGGTTGGATGACTTGTTTTCTTAGCAGTGATTGTAGCTGCACTGCTGCTTCCTCCCGCTGCGTGGGTGGAACACCTGGGAGGATTTTGTTGGAAGGGGGTGAGTCCCTGAAAGGGACAAAATAGCCACTGGATATGACTTGCAATATCCACTGATCTGTTGTGATGGACTTTTATGCTAGTGGGTGGAGCGACAGACAACCCCCGACTGCCTCCAGAGAGGGACAGCTGGGCAATCAGTCAGGGTTGCTGTCCAGGTCTGTCAGAGAACGATTCTTGGGACCTGGAATTCCTAGGACCCCCCCTCTGCCTCTAGGGTGGCATCCATCATATCCGCCCTCTGCCTCTGGAGAAAGTTGAGTCCTGAGCATCCCAGGAAAAACCTGAGATTTGCGGAACCACATCATCTTCTGACCTCGCTGGTTCCTGGAAAAGGACCTTTGAGGTGGAGAGAAGCGGACTCAGACGGCAGACAGTGTCATCCCATCCGTCTCGCTCTGGACTAGAGTCTCTCTGACCGTCTTCCCAAAGAGGGAAGAACCATCATAAGGGGCTTTGGTGAAAGACGCCTTGAAGGGCTCCGAGAATATGCATAAGCTGAGCCAGGCGTGGCGCCGAATACCAATGCCTGAACCTGCTGCCCGTGCGTCTCCCTCCGTGGCATTAGAGAGCAAACGCATGGATGTATTGGCAACAGATTTGAGGGTGGCCCATTCATGCGAACTTCTTCCTGTCCTCTGCTGACATGGACCCCGAGGTCGATTCTGTGACTTCCTTAAATCTGCTCCCATCAAAATTTGAGTGCGGATAAATCTCCGCATCATCTTGTCCATCTCGACTACAGAAAGGCTCCGGGTGGAGCAGGAGGACGTTGCTAAAGTGGGCCTGGGTAGCCGGTGAGGGGAAGGCCTACGGGGCTACCGGCTTATTGGAACCTCAGGCTTGGGAAAAAAACTCTGGGATTGGAGCCAAGGTGAAGCAGACCCGGAAACAGGCTTGGTCTTTGGCAGAGGGCTGGCCTCGGACAAGCGGTCGGAGGAGCGCTTGCGAGGCCGGTCTTTCATGACCTTATCCCCTTCCCCGGACCTCTTGGTAGGAGGGAGAGTTCCTGAGGCAGAGGAAGGGGAAAAAGAAGCGGCAGCCCCTGCTGATTTAGCAGGAGAAGAAGGGATGTCCGTCCCCGTTGTGGAAGGCAAAAGGCCCTTCACGATTAGTTTGTCCCACCTGTCCTTAAGAGCTCTGAGGTTAAACAAAGTGCAAATAGGACAGTGGGACTGGCGGAGAGCCACCCCCAAACAAACCACACACAGAGTGTGGCCATCAGCTGGGGAAAGCTTATGGCCACACTCTGTGCATCTCTTAAATCCAGGTTTGGGGGGGGGGGGGTCTGCCATGCCAGAACAAGATCTAAGCTGATACACACACACTCTAGAGGAAAGAGGGAGGAAGAGAAAAGCCTATGAGAAGGATAAACTATGGAAAAACCCGAGAAGGTACAGGAAAGGTTTGAAAGGAAGAAATTCACAAATTCTTAAACGGATTACCCACAACAAAACATGAGCTCGGACCACATTGCTACCGCTATGGAGGCAAACGAGATCTGAAAGGAGACTGGGGGCATTATGGGTAGGGAGAGGAGAGCATGCATCTAGGAGTCGTAGCAGGAAAATGTGGCCGTGTCAGATCCGATATGGGTCAGAGACCCACAGGCTGAAGATCAAATGAAGTGAACTACTTCAAATACATTAATTATATACAACTACTAAAACAAACTAAAAACTTTGGACAGTATTCTAACTAATCTTAAAAAAAAAAAAACCTAAATTAGAAAATAACTATAATATAACAGCAAAATATTCAACAGGGCTATACAACAAAACGCAGCATTGTACAGCTCTCAATAAGCAGAATCAGTACTGCACATTTTATACACACTAAACAAATGCACAGCTAGTAATCATTTGATCATTAAACACTTGTCAGGCAGAGATACCAGCTCACAGTATGTAACTTGAATAGCCATCTCCAACCCCCCCCCCCCCAGACACTTTAGAAGCTCTCTCTATTTACCTCTAATGTTGCCAGCTTTTAGAACTACATCCCTCTGGACCTTAGAGCTGAGCCTAACAACACTTTTTTAGTGAAACTTAAAACAATTATAAAATGGCCTTGTAACTGTAACTGCATCAAACAATGTTCAAGAAAATAAATAAAATCTCCTCAATACATTTGCCACTGCCAATTTTTAACATATAAAGAAATACGCCTACCCTTTCTTTAGCTTTCGCTTCTCATCTTCCCCTAACCTACTACATACTACTATACTTTTACTACTCCCCCCATATTACCTCTTTTCTGTTTCTCCCACATTATCCTCCTTATATGCCTCTCCAACTTTACACACCTTTCTACCCTCTCCCATTAGTTTTTATTTCCCCCTCTTAATACACTATATACCACTATAGTCAAACAGATATTCCCACATTTATCTCTTCTACCACACTACTCTCCATAATCTACTCCTCTAACTTTGCTCAGCTTTCAACCTTCTTCCACCAATTCCTTTCCACATTTTCAGTCCTATTAAGCACATGCAAACACATTTCTTTTCCACTTTTCTCACCATTGTAACACTTCACTTCTACCTTATCTGCATATAAACTCTTCTTAATTATAACGACTTCCTTCTTAATTTCCACACAATCAAATAACGTACACTTCGTGTTAATGTACTCAACTTAATCATACACACATGGGTCCATGCACACACACTTGCATGCATCACCTATTCTCAAGCAGTTGAGGACTCTTTTCTTAACTCCTACTATCCCCCTAGGGTCCTCAAGACAGCTTAAATTCTAAGAGACAAAGTGTTACTGGAAATGGTGCACAGTTTAGAAATGATAGTTTTCTTCCTGTTTATCCTTGTTCTAAAAGCGATTCAACAAGGCAGGAGTCCTTCCTTGTTTGTCCTCTCAATCTCCCGTTAAAGGGGCATGCTAAAGGTGGAAAGAATAGGCCTCAAAAGTGGACTAAATACCCTTTGGCCATGCAGATTACAACAACCTGACCTATCACACCCTGCAATCTTTCGTTCAATGCTAGACAGGAGTCCACAGGTTGCAACCCACCAAAAGCAGACTTAAGGAGGAACAGAGAAGTGGGATAATTAAGGACAGATATAAAAATACCTTTCTCTTTCTTAGATAAAAGCTCAGCGATCAGCTTCTTATTGAAAGCAGTAGAAAAAAATGCTAAATGCAGTTGTGCAGGTCATGTATAGAAAACAGCTAGACAAAACAGGATATACATGGACAAATTTTTAAAGTATATACAAAACAGAAATATCCTAGTGAGAATTTTAGTAGAATACTGGCTATCAGTTTAGGAAGCATCTATAATAATGTAGACTGGTCCATACAAATAAAAAGTCTTCAAACATTGTCCCAACTCATAAGCACTAGTGAAAATGTGCCGTCAACAAACCATAGTTTCATTAAACCATCAAATTTCTGTGGTCTAAATTAACAGAACACTTACCCTAGCCGAACGTTCCATGGTATATGCAAGGCCAGAATGAACAATATCCTTCTCAGAAGCACCCTGTTAAACAAAGAAAAAAATATTTCTTTCAGAAAAGAACGGGCAACAGGCTCAACAAAATCACCCTCTCCCCACAATGTACTAATGTGACTCAATTACCCCTTCTGCCCAACAGTGGTATTGGACAACAGCTGGGGAATCCATCATCATGGAGTGCAACTGTTAACCACTTAACACTTCAGGTCTTGATTTTGTTTTTCTCTCTTACAGAAGAAAGTACACACCTTAAAAGTTGATACTAAAGAACATATTACAACTGTGTGACAACACTAACCATAACAGCAGGCATTCAAATACAGGATCAATATTACAGGAATTACACACATTTTGTAGTATAAGCCATTACGTCACAATCTATTCCCTGACATTAATATTTTGGCAGTGGAATGCTTTTTTGAGCGCAAGACTTTGTGGCCTCAAGCTGAAGCCATTAGAGGTATCAAGCTATGAAACTGACTGCATCTCATATTCAGTCTGATGTTTTAAGCCAAGGAATGAGATCAAAAGTACTACACCAAGAAATACTGATGGAGGAAGGCTGTAAGTACTACAGCCTCAAAAATAGCTTACAGTACCCATATTATGACGTAATATAATACATTTCAAAACCTGTACGAACAGTATAAGTAGAAAACACTTAACAGAATATTGAAAAAGAAACCAACAGCAAAACAAAATAAACCATAATACCTGTGATAAAGTACAGACCAATGCACTAGGACTGCCACACTAAAGGTTAAAATTTACAGGGCAATGTTTTCCAAATGGAGGGCTGTCCTAGAAGGTCAATTTTTTCAGCATAGAGTGGGGCACAAGTAATGTCTGTCCGACTTTCAATTTGCACTTTGCAACAGAGTCTTGCAGTCAGATGCTGCAAGGAATTATACAATAAAAGTTTTTTTTTTTTAATGTAAAGTTAAGAGCTGATTAGACAATGACCACAGCAAGTCCAGCATTACTCAAGAAAAGCAGTTTGACAGCCACATAGCCGCAGAAATACAGAGCTGCAGACTTTTTTCCTCTATCACTATCATCTGAATGAAACACATTGCACCCACGTTTGTTGGTGGCTGCATACATCAGTTGCCAGATATGCGGAGCCCTTACCTCACACACATGCACAGCACAATTTTTAAAATAAAGCAAAGTGACAGCAACTGCAATGAACTGATGCACTATGCAAGCACCATTATATGTACACGGCTGTATGTATCCATAGCACATTGCTAAGTCATCCTTAGACATTCACATCAGCAAGAGACAGAACAATATAGAAGTTTTACCTTACTATGGCATTACTTACATTCACATTTTACAAATAATGTCATTGTATAATAAATGTATGCATAATACAGATTTGTCCAAGGCTGGCTTTGGTATTTTAAGCTTTACCCTTGTGCCCAAATAAATCAGCTGTGGCGATTCCCACATTTGCCCATAGCCAAACAGAACAATCCCAAAATCTATAACTGAAAAATGGGCATCTGTAAAGCAAATTGTACATGTCATATCTTGACCATCTTAACTGTCAGTCTGAATGGTGGTACTGAGAGAAGGATTTATGGGTGTTTGTGCTCTATTAGTTTAGCACCCTAATGGTAGTAAATCACGCAGTCAAGCCACTGTTTAAGCATTATCTTGTGTTACACGTGAATGTTTCAGTTGCTATGTTATATACATACAGTCTGGCAGTTGTCACAGAGGGTTAAGGCTGTGAGCTGTAGTTTGTGGTACATGCAGAGTTGGATTCCCTTAGCCCTCATTTGCCTATGTGACTTTGAGCAAGTCTCTTAACAAGACAATGCCTGGATCACTGCCCGAAAAGGGACTTTTAGTCCAGTAGGCTTAACTAGTCAACAACTAGGTATTATTATTATTATTGAAAAGGGACCATGTGTCTAGTGGGCCTACCTGACTACCGAATGGGTATTACTGTCATTATTATTATTACGATCTAGATGCAACTTAGGTAAACCTGGTAAAAAAAAGGGCATTGGTGTAAAATCAGAAATTGGAAAGTCATTCCAAGCAAAACAGTTGGCACACGGTATAAACCACTGATGGACAAAATCAGCTGCAAGCAAAGGTCAGAGAATGCTCTATGGTCAGAGACTTGGCTGAAGATCTAGAAGTTGAGTGGAGCAAAAGCACAAGTGTTCAAAGAAATACTCCAGGCTCAAACACCCCAGGAAGAGGAGGAAATATGTGGCGTCAAAAGAATTTCAGCATCTCAAAACAGCATGCAGAGTACGGAAAAAATATGCGGCCAAGCCTGGTAAGAAAATTTAAAAAATAAGGAAAGCTAGTGGTGTAATGTAGACGTCCAGGAAGAATTGGGAAATAAAAACGATGGATTAGGCAAAGAAGGAATACAGGTTGGTTCACAAAGAGGCTAAGAGAGCAGTTGCAATAGCAAAAAAAAAAAAAGTCATCAGAGGGACTCTACCATCCTCTGTAAAGAGACACTGCAGATGAGTCAAAAATCTACAGTAAACTCTGTTGACTGTAACTCAAGGAACCAGAACTCTCATGCAACCAGAGGAAAAAAAAAAAAAAAAAAAAATCAAAGAAATACAGTACAATTCTCATGTGTTGCACTTTCCGCTATCCCCTGCAGAAACATACCTTACATTTTTAGAGCTTTAGAGTTTTAAAAAAGGAAGATAGGAATAACTTCCCTCTTCCCAACCTAAGAAAAAGTCAAACCAAACAAATAGTATAGTACTATAATAGTACATTATTACTCAGGCAACTAGAAACTACAGTTATCAGGCATCAACCAATCTCCATGGTTGCAGGTTAACCGAGAGTTTACTGTTATCAGGTTACAAGGCAAAGTCAGAAAGACAGTTATCAGACATCATTCAAAAGGGATGCCAGTAAAAACCATCTCATTAGGCCACAGAACGAGTACTTCCCGCAATTTCAAAATGAAGAAAACTGTACTTTCCCCATACACAGCCTACATTAAAAGT
Organism: Protopterus annectens; assembly: GCF_019279795.1. NCBI lineage: Eukaryota > Metazoa > Chordata > Ceratodontiformes > Protopteridae > Protopterus > Protopterus annectens. Next base: position 769,442,231 of record NC_056748.1, read on the forward strand.
AGAACAGCGCACCCTAGAAGAAAGAACAGCACTAAAGAAAATGAAGACAGAGAAAGAAGCAGGAAGATATTACAGCAGACATGATTACAAAGTTGTATCATATGATCATGAAAGCTGGATGAGTTAGGTGAGAAATGCCCCCTCCCCCGAGAGTACTCAAGGCAGTATGGAAAGAAAAGCATATCCCATATGACTGGAAAATAAGTATTCTAGTGCCTGTGCACAAGACCAAAGGGGGAATTCATGACCAGGCAGTATCAGAGGTATCAAACTCTTGTCACACTGCATGAAGGTTCTGGCGAGGATGACTGACTGAGTAGACGAAACTGAGATAACAGGTGAACAGTTTGGACTCAAATCAGGATGCAGCACAACAGACTAGATATGTCTGCAGTGAAACACGTACATGAGAAGAAGCTACAGATGAGGAAGGAGCCCAGATGAACATTCCTAGACTTGTATAAAGTCTATGACAAGGTTCCATGAAAGCTGATTTGGGCAGTCCTGTGATTTGTACTGCAAGAAACATTGGTAGAATTAGTGCAGGCTATATACAACCTTCCAATGGCAGAAGCTGAAAAATGCTCACTCACAGAAGGGTTTCCCAGTGAGAGTACCAGGGTGCAGCTTTGTGCCTAGTGCTGTTCGTACTACTGATAACTCCATTAGCAAACAGGATGGAGGAGACAGATCAAAAAAGCTGTTGTATGCAGATGATGCAACATTACAAGCAGACTTGGAATGGGAACTTAAGCAAATGATGGAATGTGAAACTGAAAGCACACGAGATGAAACTGAGTACTGACAAGACAATTGTCATGGCAGCAACTGGGGGAAATAAGAAGCAGCTGAAAACAGTGGAACAAGTTAATAGCTTTAAGTATCTTAGAGGGGTGGTTGCGGAGAAAGGTCAAAGCTAGAATCAGCAGGGCTGCAGTCACCTGGCAGATTGCCAGCCGTAAAGTAAGGTGTAGAAAATAGTGGTGCAACCAGTATTTCAGTATGGTACAGAAACTTGGGCAGTAAAGGCACAGCATCTGAGGAAGTAAGATGTGATGGAGATGAAGTATGCCAGATAATTACAGGATGCACACTGTGGGACAGACAAAAGAATGAAGATATTAGAGTGGATGCAAAATTAGCTTCAGCTGCAGAGAAGATCAGAGAGAACACACTATGGTGGCAAGGGCACATGTGCAGGAAAGCAGATGATGATTTCATGAAAAAGATTTGAGAGAAACAGACAGAAGGTAAGAAGAAATGAGAACATGCAGCAAAGACAAGCATTGACTTGTGTGAGACAACAGCTGAGGAAGACCGGTATGAGACTCAAAGAAGGTAAGAGAGTGGCACTGAACAGAGAAAGAGATGGCGACATTTGACAACACCCTGACCTTAAGTAGAAACTGGGGAAAAATGGGGTTTATTGATGGCTATGACGATGGATGAGTCCCAGTTATGAAATGTTATTTTTATTTACATGTGGACAGAAGTCGCATGCTTATTCTTGTGCCTTCTTTTACAATGCACCAATAACTATTGTTCAGTTCATCTTCCCTGCACATTTAGCCTGTCTAAAACTGCAGTAACCTATGTCGCTGTCTCGCTAGTCACAGCAGCTACTGTTGGGATAGGAATTGAGTGGCAATAGATCATTATGTTAAGTGGAGTATATATTTATTTTTATGTATGTGCTAATAATATCCTGCACATCTCTGCAACTGCTTCAGTGAGCATGCACAACAGGTGCAGTGTTAATTCATACTTATGCAAATCAGCTATCCCTATAGCCTGTTACCAATATTTTTACACCTGCCGCTACTGTGTTCTGACCATTCCTGTTGGACAGGGAAAGACCCAGTCTCCTGCTCCCCAAACACTTCCATTGTACAGTCTATTACTGTTGTTAGATCTTGGTTAATAAAACAGTGTGACTTAAGCATGTTGTAGCACCACAGATTAGCATAAACCCTCCTCTACCTCTTTTTTCCTTGTATTTAATTTTTTCTCTCTCGTTTGCACTTTCTAGAGGAAAATGTTATAAACCTACTACCTCCTCCTCCTCAGTATTTATTCCTCTATCTGCTAGACCATATTAAAACACTCCATATCAGCTTTTTTTCCATTTTCTTTTGGAAACAGCTACTACATTCTCTAGTATTTATGAAATCAAAAAGAAAAATAGAAATCATCCTTACCAAGCAAGACATCCTGGTAATACAAATTTATTTTCGGAGAAATTCCCTCTTGTAGTACCAGTGGTGGCTGGTGACTTCAAATCAAAGGGGGGCTGCAGGAGACAGCTGAATGGGTGGGGTCAATGGGAAGGGGTGAGTCCAACTAGAAAGGGGTGGAGCTATGCCAACTGCTGCAAAAACTGGGACTTTAAATACACTGCCCTGGGTGCCAAACCATCATTATGAGAGTCCAATCAAGACAAAATGAATTGCAGAAGAAAAAAAATATTTCAATGCATTGGCTACATGACAGCTTACTTAATATCTAGACAGAAATGAAAAGGTTGTGAGGCATGAAAAATAAATAAATTACTTTTTAAATACATTACTGGAATGCCAGTCAAAATCAAGTATAAAAAAACAAGCAGCACTCAACTCAAACCACTTATCCTTGCACTGGAGATCTAATTATAATTTATATTCAGCTTTATAAAAGTACCAAGTAACATGCTGAAAGTAGCAATGTCTGCGATACCCCCACTTGTAAAAATGTTTGTTATCCAAAAAAGACCTGCTGCCTGACAACAACTATCTACTTGCTTCATGGGGAAAACATGATCAAAGTAAAAAAAAAAAAAAATGAACAGCAAACAAAAAACAAGCTCAAGATAAATTGCTTAAAGGATTACTGCACAGGTTATGGAACTCATGATAGACTGGCACTCTGTTTAGTTTAGGGGTAAAGCCTGCAAAGATGACTGCAAGTCTCCAACAAACCTAACGAGCTTCTGAAAATTCTGTAATCCTGTCCTTTATTACAAATACTGTCATATGTATTTCAACACCTAAGGTATATATGCCATCTACTTATGTAAATATTCTCTGCATGGCAACAACAAAAACAGTATGCTTATTAAAGATTACTTGTATCTTACAGTCTCAGGCAAGCTTACCTGATGGTCATTAAAGCATTATTTAAACAAAGAGCAACAGGCACTGCAACAAAATGCATTTTCTGAATAAGACGCATAAAATCAACTGTATAAAAATATGACAGAAAACCAGAACATTCTGCAAAATCAAGGACAGATGAAAGGCCACAGTAGTACTTGTGTCTACCTTGGATGGAGGGATACTCTGCACACTTGCACTACATAACTGCTCCTTGCCTTGCTTGGACACATCCAGAGTTACTACGTGGGGGAGTGGGGTGCAACAAGTATGTCACAATTTGAAATGTCTCTGGCTGACTGTGATGGTCCCCCTGACACATTTGTCATACCTCTCGACCTTAGAACAAGAAATCTGGGCAAAGCCATAAACAGAAGTGGGACAAAGGCCCAAAAATAAGGACAATTTTTAAATATTGCTTTTATAAACTTAGAAAGATAATAGAATAGTAGGTCTTGCATTAGTATGAATTTTCTTAAGGGTATGAAATCTGAAACTCAAATGTCTGTCGTTTTATAATTTCAATCTTTAATGATTTGTCACTAATTTGCCAGAAAACCACAGTTTTATGCAAAACGGACCAAAAATGCGTTGCAAAAATATAAAAAAGCCACACAACACAACTGGGAACCTGTCAAAGAAGGGACACTTTTTTAATATTAGTACCGTTAACCTGAGCTGTTGACAAAATATGAGAATCGACATGCATTTCTGAAATTAAAAGTAATCTATAACTCTGATCATTACAATTATTTATCAACTGTAAACTCTCCACGTTTTCTTCCAAATTTGCCATTTTGCAGAGGGATTAGGGGGAAGAGAAACATTTTGAGCCAAAATCGGGGACAGTTGAGATGTTTGGATATACCTAATTCTATAAAGTGATTTATTTGCATGTACCTCTCAACTTCAACCCAGGAAATCTGGACAAGGCCAAATATAGTGGGGGAACATGCAAACAATACTACAAATTGCTCTTGTATAAACTTAGACAGCTGAGAGAACAACATGTCTTGCTTTAGGATGCATTTTTCTGAATAGTATGAAGTCTGAAACTCAGTGTCTGTCATTATTTAGTGACTTCATTCCTAAATGACTTGCCAGAAAATCACAAGAGGAACAAACCAAAAATAAAAAGCAAAAATCTGGACAGTTAAGAGGTATGGTTCAGCTGGGGCTGTCTGAATTTGCTGCTCTTCCCCCTTCACAAAATCATGGTTGATTGGGGCTTCCCCCCCCCCTGCATGCAGCTATTTCAATGTCCCACTACTTGGCTATTTCACCCCATTTACCATAAGCACTGTAATGTGCATGCTGCTTTACTTCTATGATGATTTGGATTTCAAAGTTTTTTTTTTACATTTTACAGCACAAACATATATCTTCTAAACAAAGCAATGCAGTCTCACAATGAAAATAGACTTAGCATTAAAACTTCTCTGCCCTTGAAAAGTACAGTTGTGTACCTACCCGTAAATGTAGATGTTCGAGTGTATTCACTGTTGCAGTCATTACACTTGGGTTATCCTGCTGGCAGGCTACCCGCAGTTGGTCTGAATTCCAAAGTCCTGGTCCGGCGTCAGTTGCTGTCGCCTCTTCCCGGACGTCAGTGCGCCAGGGGTTTAAAAGATGCAGCAGATGACATTTTCTTCAGTTTTTCTTGCCCCAGATGTCAGGTGCCCCCAAAAGGGTAAGCTAAAAAACATTGCTTATAAAAGCATGCACTAAAATAAACAATACCTTCATCTACAAGCAAATACACCACATAGGTTGTATAGAAGAGAGAAGTACAGATACGTCCCAGCAAAGAGAGGGGGATGGTGGGTAGGTAACCTGGACTGCAACAGTGAATACACTCGAACATCTACATTTATGGTAGGTACACAACTGTAGTATGTTCATCGTGTTTCACTGTTGCAGTCATTACACTTTGGTTGAATCCCAAAGCTGAGGTTGGGTGGCTGGGTCCAAACAGAACTAGGAGTAGCTATAAGGCCCTGCAGAACTGTAGTGGCAAAGCCTGCTCTGGATTTAGAGTAAAGAGGTAAGTGGTAGTGCTTAGTAAAAGAGTGCACTGAAGTCCAAGTTGCAGCCTCCAAAACATCCTTGGTTGGTACTCCTCTGAGGAAGGCTGCTGAGGTGGCTGCTGCTCTGGTAAAATGTGGTCTAATGCCCTTAGGCACTGACTTGCCATGTTGTGAATAGCAGAAATGAATGCAGTGCCCTATCCATTTTGAAATAGTCTGCTTTGAGATAGCCTTTCCTTGTGATCCTGCAGCATATGCCACTAAAAGTTGCTCAGTCTTTCTGAAAGCTTTAGTTTTGTCCAAGTAGAAGCGCAGCTGTCTGTGTATGTCCAAAGAATGCAGAAGTCTCTCCCTTTTATTCTGTGGGTTTGGGAAAAAAGTAGGCAAATGAATGGTTTGGTTAAGAGCCACACTGGACACCATCTTAGGCATAAATGTTGGATTTGTCTTAAGAGAAACCCTGCCCTGATGGCAGAAAATAAAAGGTTCCACATCCATTAATGCCTGTAACTCTGAAACTCTTCTTGCTGAAGTTATTGCTAGGAGCAGAGCTGTTTTCCATGATATGAATTTTATCTCAGCTATATTGGCTGGCTCGAAAGGAGGCGGTGTGAGTTTTTCCAAGACAAAATTGAGGTCCCATGCAGGTATTGGTGCTCTCCTTGGAGGTCTTATACTTTTGGCCCCCCTGAGGAACTGCCTAAGCAATGGATGTGAAAAAATAGGTGGGTCGGCATTGTAATGAGCTGAAATGGCAGAGGCATGGATCTTAATTGATGAGAAGGATAGGTCTTTGTCCAGCATGTCAGTTAGATATTGTAAAATCTGAGGCATATTTGGGACAAGCATGTCAATTCTTTGTGCCTGGTTCCAAGCACAGAATCTCTTCCATTTTTCTGGATAAGATTTTCTGGTGCTGGGCCTCCTGGCCTCCAAAATAACATCCATAACCAGTTTAGAGGGAGGCATATTCTGAATGGTTACACTATCCGCCATGCAGACAGATTTAGGGTTCTGAGTTGGCTGTGCAGGATCTGATTGTTTTGTTGGGTCAGTAAATGAGGAATTTGAGGCAATGTCCAGGCTGGGCCTTGGGACAAAACTCCTTAGGATTGGGTACCAGTGTTGGCGTGGCCAATCTGAGGCAATAAGTATCATTTGTGGCTTCTCTTGTCTGACCTTTAGGAGTACCTTGGGGAGGAGAGGCAGTGGAGGAAAGGCATATACTGTAAGGTTGTTCCAGCTGAATGACAAGGCATCCACTTTCCATGCTTGTTTGTGATAAGTCCTTGTGCAGAATCTCTGAAGTTGGTAGTTGTGAGGGGAGGCAAAAAGATCTGTCTCGGCATCCCCATTTCCTTGTTATCATGCTGAAGATTTGTGGATCTAGTTTCCACTTGTGAGGATCCATGAGGTTTCTGCTTAGTTCGTCTGCAAGAGCATTTGTTTTTCCTGGCAGGAATTGTGCTTGCAGGTGTACTTGGTAGGTCAATGATGTGTTCCACAAAATCATGGTTTGTCTGCAGAGGGGGTAGGAATGTGTGCCCCCCTGCTTGTTTATGTACCACATAACTGTGGCGTTGTCCGTCTTTATCAGCAGTTGTCCTGGATGAAGTAGGTCCTTGAAGGCTGTCAGGGCATTTTGTACAGCTAGCATCTCTTTTTGATTGATGTGAAGATGCCTTTGGCTTGAATACAATTTCCTGCCATGTGTGCCCCCCCAGGCATAATCTGATGCATCTGTTAGCGTTTGCCTGGCTGTGGGTGAAGTGAATGGCTGTCCCTTGTTGTGGTGACAGGCCTGTGCCCACCATCGAAACTCCTGTTGCAGGCAGGGAATGAGTGAAATTAATGATTCCAGCTGTGGTAATGTTGAGTCCAAACACTTTTTAGATACCATTGTAGTTTCCTCATATGCAGTCTTGCATATGGAATTAGCAGAATGCAGGAGGCCATGTATCCCAGAGCCTGCAGAATTTTTCTTGCAGATAACTGGGTCTTTGTTACCATGCTTTTGAAGTAAGAAGTCAGTTGCCTTTTTCTGGCGTGAGATAAGCCATCTGGGCAGTTGTATTTAAGCTTGCACCCAGGAATATTATCTCTTGAGAGGGTACTAGTATTGATTTATTTTCGTTTACTGTGTACCATACGCAAATTAGTAATCTTTTTACAAACGCCAGATGCTTTAGTAGAATGTCTTTGGCCTCTGCTTGAATAAGGCAGTTGTCCAAGTAGGGATGTATTTGAATTCCTTTTTGTCTGCAAAATGCAATTACTGAAGCCAGGCATTTTGTGAAGACCCTGGGTGCAGTAGATACGCCAAAGGGCAGTGCAGAGAATTGGTAGTGCATTGAGCCAGCTATGAATCTGAGGTATCTTCTGCAAGAGATTGTCTGATTGGGACATGCAGGTATGCCTCTGAGATCCAAAGTTACAAGCCAAGCTTTCTTGCCAGCATGGGCAGAAGCTGTTGCAGAGTCAACATTTTGAATTTCGGAACATCCAGAAAAGTATTTAGAATAGACAGAGCCATAATTGGTCTCCATGCTTTGTCCTTTCTTGGTACTAAGAAATGTCTCGAGTAGAATCCTTGTCCCTGCTCTTGTTGTGGTACTGGTTGAATGGCCCTCATGTCCATGAGAGATGAAACTTGCTTTTGTGCCTCTGCCCATTGATTGTGTGGCAGGTCTGGTATACCTTTTGCCTTTGGAAGGGTGTGAAAGTGGAACCTGTAGCCCTGAGAGACTATATTTAGGACCCATTTGTCCTGGGTGATAGTGTGCTGCCAAAAGATAAGTGCTTGGCATTGGCAGAGGGAAGTCATTCAGCTCTATTCAGCAGCATACCGCCTGCTCAGAGGTGATCTCTGCCTGACGTACAAGGCCATGTCCAATCAGGATCTGATGGACATGCTCCACCTCAAAAAATCCAAATCCATCAGGACCACGAGAGCTAAAGACTTAAACCTCGGCACAAGTATGAATAGGAGATGCTGGAGGGATAGATTCATAACCCAGAGGCTTCCCATGCTTTGGAACAGGATCCCAGTTCATATTAGGCAGAGCCCCTCACTGACTCTTCAAGAGAAATCTTGATGAGTGGATGGGAGATCGTAAGTTTACCCCAGGGGTCACATCTGTGTCACTGCTAGACAGGGGCACAGTAAACTAATTCTATTATATAAGGGGACCTTCATTGCGTCACTACTAGACAGAGGCACAGTATTCTAGATTTATTCTGTACATTTTTGTACCATTTCATGGGGTGGCAAAAGCCACATCACTATGGCTAGGCTTAAAAATGCCGCAGGGCAGATAGCCTAGTATTATACTATGAAACTATGAAACTGTTTCTTATATGGCTGATTTGTCTTCTCCACTTTTGGAGATAGAAGCACCCCATTGTTTGGGCCTGTATGAGCCCTGGGGCTGTTGTCTGCCTTTAGGGCGTCTGTATCTGTCTCTTTGTGGTCTGTCTGACACGGGAAAGGACCAATTCTTAGAAGGCCAGTTCCTGCTAAATCTGGGTGACTGTACCTGTAAGAAATCTTTCACTGTCTGCATAGATTTAGCTTTACCCTCCATTTTCTTCAACACCTCTTCTGCCTTAGCACCAAAGTATCATGCTGTAATGGAGCATCCAATAATTTTGTTTAACATGATCAGGCAGAGTCTGTTCCTTTAACCAAGCATGCCTTCTAATAATAGAACCTGTTACAGCGGCCCTGCAAGAGACCTCCAGCGAATCATAACCACATTGCAAAGTATGTTTTCCCACTTGTTCAGCTGCATGCAATAAATCCTGCAATTCCTTGTTCTCAGAACATTCAGAATTTGTCAACATTTTCTGTTTTAACAGAGACATTAAGTATTGCTGATATTTAAGCATATGAAACTGACAATTTACAGCCCTTACAGCCAAGGTAGCAGAAGTGTAAACTTTCTTCCCCCATCTGTCCAGTGCCCTAGAATCTCTGAGGGGACAGGGTTTTTTGCAGTAGCAGCCTTGACCCCTTTGGGACCCTGAGAAATAGCTTCTGGGTCAGCAGCAGGGTTTTTATATAGAAATTTATGAGAATGTGGAACCCTGTAGTATCTGTCTGGCTTAACAGGTGCAGGAGGTAAAGAGTCGGGAGACAGGCCGGACTCTAAAAATACATCATCTACAATGTCTAAAACAGGTGGAATAGCAAGAGGTCTTTGCTGAGCTAGTAGAATAAAGTCTCAGAACCTTTTCTTAGAATCTGAGTAATCTTGGCTATCCCAGTGGAAATGCTCCCTCATGGTATGCAGGGTTTCCCCAAAAGAGTAATCCTCAGGAGGAGAAGCTGAAGGAATAGATTCTTCAGCATCAGAATCCTCACAAGGAGGAATAGAGTATCCCTGTTCTAAAGAAGAGTCAGAGGAAATGGAAGCCTGATCAGAGGAATCATATTCAGTATCTTGCCTAGGCCTCTTATCAGGAGGGGGATGGGAACCCCTGATCAAAGTAATTAGGTCTTCAGCCATTTTGAGCATCTGTTTCTTAGGCATGTAAGTCTGCCCTGGAGAATGCTGTTCTTGTTTCCTTGTCTTTAAAACTGTTCTAGTCTTTGTCTTTGATGCTGAAGTTGGCTTGATATAAAGCTGTGTAGGTCTGAAAACACCCTCAGAAGCCGATGCCTGCTCAGCGGCTCCAGACCCATCTGAGGGATTAGTTTCCGAAGGCCCAATACCTTGAGTATCCAGAGGCCTAGATGTCTCCATGTGGGAGTCTGAGGCGGCCTGTGGCTCTGAGGTAGCAGATGTCAGGGGCTGCGAAAGCACCTCACTGAGAACCGGCGACTGGCCTAGAAGAGGCTTTACCGTTGGTTTTGGACCTTGGATGCCTGTCCTTTTCTTTTTCCTTGCGCTTTTTATGAATTCCAGTCGTTAGTTGTTCCGACGGCATTATATAGTTAAACCTTCGGCCAAAGTAATGAAAAGCAAAATCGTACCGATGCTTAATAGTGCGTCGGTTAAATCTAGCACAAAACCGACAACTAGCTACATCGTGGTCAGGGCCTAGGTAAGGAATACAATAAGAATGAAAATCCTTATGAGGTATTTGCTTCCCACAAAAAATACAATTGTTAACTTTTTCTGACATCAGTCTGGAGCAAGAAAAAAGTTTCCCCTACGGGGTACTTAGCTTTATAGAAGACTTCGGATCTGAAATTCAATTTTGAAAATCTCAGGAGTCGGCCGACCGGCACTTGTGAACTGCTTTTGCTTCGGGCACCGTGCGGCAAGAAAGACTGAAGAAAATGGCGTCGGCTGCATCTTTTATACCCCTGGCGCACTGACGTCAGGGAAGAGGCGACAGCAACTGACACTGGACCAGGACTTTGGAATTCAGGCCAACTGCGGGTAGCCTGCCAGCAGGATAACCCAAGTGTAATGACTGCAACAGTGAAACATGATGAACATCTCACATTCATTGAAACAGCACTGAAATCCACATTCAAAGAAAATACATCAGGACAGTACAGTTGTTAGATGGCATTTTAAATTTGTTTTCAACATTTTTCCAGTAAACAATGAAACAAAATGCATGCACCAATAATGACAAAAATGCCCAGTTCAGAACATTTCCATCATAAAAGTCTACTCAGACTTCTACAATCCACCAGTATCAGTAAATATGATAACAGGTTCATCGTTACTAGGTATCTCCGCCAAAGAGGACATTATCAGGACTGCAGCATCCCACCCCTTTCAAAGTACAACACAGTACAGTATCAGCAATGCATCTCTTCTGTGGGAGTAGAACCTACAGCCTTCTGCATCAAAAGCAAGTACACTACCTATTGTGCTATTAATGCAAGCAGACTCAGCATAAGCAGCACTAAACTTCATTTCAAGCTCTCAGCTCCTTGTAAAATCCACTCGACACAACTGTATATCTCAACTTTGAAGCACAAGAAATCTAGAAAAAGCCAAAATTTATTGGGGGAAGCCCAAAAATTAGAGACACATTTTAAACATTGCTTGTATAATCTTGGAAAGTTGCTAGAATAAAATGCTGCGTTACCACCATGCATTTCACTGCCAAGTCTTGAGCCCATGACTCTGTGCATTACAGTCAGAGCAACATATCACTGTCGAATCACCTGTTTCTTGAAAGACAGGTAGACTTAAACTTAAATAGCTATCATTTAGTGAATTCAGTTCTCACCACAGCTCTCAACCTCTTAGCACAAAACACATAGACAAAGCCAATAATGGGGGAATATAAAGCTCCCAAACATATTCAGTGAATTCAGTTCTCGCCATAGCTCTCAACCTCTTAGCACAAAAAAACTGGACAATACCAATAATGGGGAAATACATCCCCAAAAATAGGAACAAATTTCAAATATTGATCTTATAAACAGGAAATTGCTAGAATAAAAAGTTTTGTGTTACCATGTACTTTTTGAAGAAGATGAAGTCTAAAATGCAAATGCCTGTCATTTAGTGAATTCTAAATCCAGAAAACCACAAATTTCACAAGAGCTAAAATACAAGGCAAATTTTCATGAGTGCTGGTGGGTAGGCAATCCAAGCTATTGCTACCCGCTCCCAAGGTATAGGGTTTGAGTCTAGCCACCAGGTATATTTAGCTGGGGCATTTTACATACACACAGATACACACACCCTACCAGAGTCCATTGCAAAATGCTAGCTCCATATGCTGTAGTTCTGCACTAAACCCTTCCATTGGTCATCCTTTCCTGCACTAAAAGGCCCGTGAGAAGTCCTTCCCCTTCCACCGAGAGCAAGCTGCTACACAGCCTGCAGATGTTGCAGTCTGATCCCTTTCAAGTCTATGCAGTTGTAACTGCATAGACTTCTGGGATTTCTGCTCTTGAATGCTGTCTTTATCCAGACCATCTCAGCAGCAGTCCGGATTCTGTGCACATGCTCCAAACTGGTTCACCAGCAGTCCAGATATCAGGAAACACTGAGCACGCATATGCGAAGATTCGAAATTTCCCTTTTTTTCTTCATTTTTTTAAATTTTATTTTCTTTCTTCTTTTATAGCGGAGGGGGCTGCAGTCCAATAGCACATGCCGTCCCTGTGTAGTACCCTGTATGAATAACCTAGCTGTCCCCTCCAATACTGTAGTGGTTTGAGTCTTCTTTCAGTGATATGAAACAGTTTACCTAGGTACAGGTGCCACATTCAGGCCGAACACCCTAGATAGGGATTGCTTGTACTTTCCCTTCCAGCTAGTTTGACTCCACTCTGAAAGTGAGATCACTGCATTTTATATATTACAAAAAATGCAAGTTTTTAAACTGTTACTGCTACTGTGCTCACTTGTAACTTTTATTGAGCAAGAACAGATGTCGCTGTTCTTTGAACATAAAGTCAATAAGTCTAAAATGTCAATAAATACATAATATGCTGTATATCTGTTATGGTGAAAACATAGTGATAACACATCAAGTATTAAGCTGCAGGGTTAATTGTTTTACTTAAAAATGTATAGTTAATTTTCCTGCTCTGTCTGTAGTTTTTTAGTCTATGGTATGCAGCTATTATGGTATTTGCTTTACTTAAAAGTGTATTCCTGCCTATGACCAACATGTTGACAACGGGTCTGATTAATTATTATGCTGTTGGGGGTGATCATTTTTCATTTTGCTTAGTGTTTTTATGCTACAGGGGCTTCTGGTTTTACTTGAAAGTGTATGGTTAGTATTCCTGCTCTGTCTGTTGTTACTTAGTCTAAGCTTCACAGAACAGCAGTCAGTATGCTGAAAAAGATGACTGCATGTACTAGGCTAATGTCAAGTTAAACATTGCACAACAGAGGATAATTACGTTACCAAGCCTTTGTGCTCTGTCCTTCACCATGAATTTTTGTATGAGATTTGCTTATACTTACAAATGAAATACCCCTGTTGATTCAACTTTCACTTGCAATAAAGACTTATTGCCTGTAATGTGCTCTGGTACATTTAAGCCATTCTACATCTGAAATAAGGCAATGACTGGCCCTCAGTAACGGGACTAAGCTGCTTACTGGTTTAAATATACTTTACTCCTGTTTTTATTTAAACTGAAATGGTTAAGATTACATGGGACAAGAAGGCATATAAAATTTACACAATGTAAAAGACATGTTGACATTAACAAATAGCACCTCAAACGACCTTCAGCACATATTTTTACAAATTGGAAACAGCTGCGGTCAACGAATAGTGAGTTCATCTGCCTCTCCATATTTGTGTGTTAATTTTTCTTGACAGCTGCTCATACTAGCACTTCTAATTCCATAGGTTTACAGGTACTTAACTAGGCTATTGATCAGTAAGGATCTTTAGAAGCCTACTCCCACATTCTGGTGACATTTTTTGTTGTTGTAAATAGAGCAGAACATTTACATGTTACTCTTATCCATAAGGGTCAAGGGGGCTAAACCAGGGGTGAATTTGACGTTTTCCAGCCTGCATCTAAATAGATTAAAGAAAGTGCTTTGTTTTATGTGGAGTAAGACAATTCCAAAGAAGTGACATCCTCTGAAATGCGTATCTATCCTCCAACATGTTCTATTTATGTTGAAGAAGAGATTAAGATCTCAAGTGGATATTTATGTCATCACTGAACTTTCAGATGTGTAGTAGATTTGAGAAGATGAGATCTGTTGAAGGTCTGTACACAAGTTACAGGCTGCCCCCTCAAAAAAATACGTACAACACAGAGAAGAGGGACAAGGCTTTGAGAAGGTGAGTATAGTTTTCATTATTGGTTTCATTATTTAGACCCTTGGCTTTCATCATGAGAAAGTGCTGTGGTCATTCAAGTTGTGTTGCTGTTTGTAGCAGCCTTACGCAAGAGATTTGTCTCTACATCTCTCACGCACTGTCAGTTTAAATATTAGAGAGTTGCCAGTAAACATGCAACAACTGCTACACTGTCTCAGGATGCCCATTTTAATCAAACTGGTTAAAGAGGCAGTTGAGAAGTGCAACAACATGGTTCCAGATACTCACTAATGTGGCTGAAGGTGGAGTTACACCTATGATGTTTGGAACAGATACTTCCAAAACATTTGTCTAGTCTTCCCTTGATACATACTCTGGAGAGAGCCTACAGCAGTTAGACGTAAAAGAAAACCAAACTGCTAAAAAACCTTGAAGAGGTTCACCAAAAATTGCAACAGACCACTTAGTGAAGTCCAGTATGCACTACCCAATCTGAGGCCAGCAGCAATCACTGTCCCCCTGCTCCTTCTCTCACCAGTTGCAAAGCAGTAGTATTAATCCCAAGCTGTCTTCCCAGAATAACTTTTCAGGTTTTCCAGGGACTAGTAATCACAAGGAAGGAGAGAAACATCCCTCAACTCATTCTTGCAGGAGCAATCCCAAACTGATTTCTGAGAAGCAGTTCCTAGACTCTCCAGTGAATGGTAGGGTAGTCCCAGATGTTACAGATTTTAAAAGTAAGATGTAAAAAAGTTCTTAATACTCTGAATATTGCAGTGTGCACCAAGTGAGTAGGATATGAAACAAAAGCTAACTCAAATCTTTAACAGTCCATGAGGAGGGCGTTCCCAGTTTGATCTTTCAGTGTCCAGTAGGAAGAGTAGATCAAATAAAACTGGGAAGAGCTTTCTAAGCCAAATATTTCACTGGCTTTACTACCTGAATATAACATACATTGGTTAAATAAAATTTTATACACACACATACATACATATACACACACATATATATATATATATATATATATACACACACACACACACACACACACACACACACACACACAGAGGTTGAGTAGCAATAATAATATTTAAAAAACCCTAGAAATAATGGTTCTCCCAAATACATAACAGAGGAGACCATTATAATGGGGATGTAAATACTGACTAGCTCACACTAAACTCAAAGTCCATCAAATACTATACAGCTGTGTAACCACACACGATCAACTCCCTAAACCAGGTGGAATAAAACCACAAGTAGGAAAGTACACAGTTGACTGGGTCCTCAAGTCTGCCTAAGACCATAAACTTGCACTGTACTTTACCTCGCACATTAAGAGACCACCTTCCTACCTTTGCAAATCAGATACTACAAGCAAACTCTCCGCAACCACTACAGCAAGACCAGAAATCTAACTTCCAAAGTTAAACGTTTACTAATGCCCTTGGATTTTATAACTGGAATATATTCAAAAAACCTTCCACTGCACCAGACTTCTCAAAACAATGCCAACTACCCACTTTTTCCCTCAAACCAGTACCAACTTCACATCTTTTCCATCAAACCAGTATTGAGTTTAGTGATCAAAAAGCATCTAATAAATGTAAAACCTGCTCTCATGGCCCCAGACTACCTACCAACAGAACGCATTAAGACTACAACAGAAGCTCTTGCTTATCTTATCTTCATACTCAGATCACTCCATTACAGGAAAATATGTCCCATAATTATGGAAAAAGGCTTTGTCCTTCACCTGCACAATGGTAGCCTATCCACTAACCTAAAACTATCAACTATACTACCACCTCTGTCGAACATCCTAAAGAAATATATCCATAAACAGCTCATAACATGCCTCTGAAAATATCTTCTCCCCAGCTCCATGCGGTTTTCATCTAAACCAGAGTACTGCTGCAGCCTTGTTAAAATTCACTGAAACTGTTAACCTGCAGAGAAACTCAGGACATCTAGTTTCTACCTTGTTTCTTGAACTATCAAAGGCTTTTGATACAATTTGCCACTAAAAACTATTAATAAAACGTTCCTCTTTAGGTCTAACTCAGCCCACATTCAACTAATTTCACAGCCATCTATCCATTAGGCCACAAAATGGCAAGAACATAGCTCTCTTTCCTACCCATTACCACAGGGTGTTCCTCTAGGATCCATATTATACCCTTATTATAGTCAACCTGTCCATCAATGATCAGCACACAGCCACCAGTTGTGCTACAATAATGCAATATGAGGACTATTCCACTCTAATTTGTTCTCGTCTCAAAAAGCAACTCCGCAATCCTTCTTACCTGTAGAAACTTGGCTAGATAACTCAGACCTACTCATAAATGCAAAGTACAGAGAATTAATGTTATTCACCATTAAGCAGTTCCATTAACAAGTCTCTTTTTCTCAATAACATTCAAAAACTATACCCAAATGGAATTGATGACTCATACCATATTACTTATAGTTATTACAGATGAACTAAAATTTGATCAACACATCCTTCAATCAACCTCATTAGGAATTAGGGTCACTATATACAATCAAACCGTACCTCACAGATCATGCAAGGAAAACTACTGCAATATCCTATCTACTCCCAGCCCTACTCTATGCCTCTTCATTATTCAACAACCTTAACTATACTCAGCCCCTAAAGTTTGAACAGTGTTGCAACAAAATTGCCAAATCTGCAATACATCAACCATACAGGGCTCACCACTGTATTGCAATTAAGAAAACAAATTCATAAACTCAAATATACACAATTACTGACAACCCATAGGCTAGCGTACTCACCAGGTTAAAAAATACATCATACAGCACTACTCTCCTCAGAGAAAACTACTTATCCTGTCCAAATATAATAATGCAGCTGGTGATTCTCTATTCTAAGTGCATCTCAAAAAAATAGAACAGCCTTCCCCATCAACTAAGATGAATGATTCAAAAAATATTTGAATTAGAACTAAAAATAAATTTAACCTAAACCAGGCTTTGCTCCTGCCTATTTTCTGGCTAAAAAATTCCGCTACCCATTCTAGTTTACCCAAAGTAAACACTAACTTTTTCTATAAAGACAGATACATAGGAACTGTTGCACTGAAATTATTATTCCTTCCATCTCTATAAACATAGTTAAACAAGCAGTTGCTGGTATCATCTGTTCTTCCTTCTTCAGTCTGAAAGAAAGCTGCTAGAGAATACCTGGGTGTCAGACCAGCTCCTTCGCTGCCTCATTTGCTGACTGCTGTAGGTGCACTTTGGACTGCTTTGCTCATCAATGTCTCTAGGACCATCTGGTGTAGCTCCTTGGCAAGCCACTAAGGAATAGGAGTTGGATGCATCCTCCCTTGTTGTAGGGTTGTCTCTTTGGCAAGTTGGCAAGGAAGAACCACTCATGTCAGTCTCAGGGGGAAGGAAAAGGTAAAGATTTACCACTTTGCAGGGCTAGGATTCTTGATCCCTGGGACAATGCCACTGCCATACGTTGGTCTTTGTCCATGCAGTCTTCCAGGAAAAGATTAAAAATCAAGAATGTTATTTCTCCTGTTTCTATTACTATGGACTGCGACGACTAGGTAGAATTTGCTAAAGAATTGATTTCTACCTTTAATGCTTCACATCCTGTTCTTTCACTTTCTTCAAACAAATGAAAAAAAAAGTTTTTATTTTCATTATCTCATTCAGTAGAACAGAGAATGTAGTGGTGGTGGTGGGGGGTGTTCTTCAGATTTCCTGCCAGACATTTTATCTTTTTCAGAGTCTTTCGTTAAGAACAAGGTTTTTCTGTGGGAAGAGGAAAAAAAAAAATCACCATTTCCCATTAAAAGAAATATGATGTTGCAGGTGGACATTACACTGCCTGAAGCTCGAAATTACACTGCCTGTAGCTCTCCTGTTTTATTAGCTTCAGGGGATGTTTAACAGCTTGTAGCATGCCTGACAGTCAACATCTATTTCCTTACAAAAAGGCCACATGACAGGGTTACTGAGCTTCCAAGATAGCAAAATAGCATTCTATACCATGGTTCTAATGGTGAAAGGGAAATGTCATGGGGTTCTTCCTCATTCTGCTTAAGAAACAAATGTGGGGGCGGGGGCATTGTGAGGAAGGAATGGGGATATGCACATGAGAGTCCTTAGTATCTCTAACATCCTCCTGCACACTAAGAAGGTGACTACCCTTCACTACAACCAGGTTAGACTGGCTAACCTCCCTTGCAGCACTAGGGACCCATAGTAGACCAAATATGCCTGTCCCCTACTATGGCTAGGGAAGTCTCATCCACTGCCAAGTTAATCTGGCTTACACCCTTACCCCTCCCCTGGGGAGGGTCCATGTAAGAATCAGCATATCCCCAGCCAACATACTCTTTCCCCAATCAGCAGCCTGTTTCATTAGTGGCATATATGTTACACAGACATTTTTACCCTGCCTTAACCGTACTGTAAACCACCCTTGGTGACAGACATGGCACTGCATCATCATCATGTGGCATCCTAGGCCATCTCCGATGCATGCCTACACACTCCTACACACATGCCCACCAAGTCTATTTTCCCCTGATCAATGCCATTTATGAACATGCAGTTAAGGCTGACCAGTATCCACCCTACTCCCCTTTCCAGAATGGGTGATCTGACCGGTACTGCTCACTCTCACCTCTCTACTCCAGCAGCAAGCTAACTGAACAAGGGTCATCTAGGACACAGGCACAGCTTTACCCCCTGTACACCTCATAGCTGGGTCTTATGGATGTGTGTCTAAGCATCATGTGGGGGGATTTTTCTGACAAGTATCAGGATCATGATCTTAGTATGCAAATGGGGGGGTTCAGGCTCAAGGGACAGGCAGTCACTCAGACTCATACAGTTGGCAAGTGATGTCACATACTTCTGGCGGCACCATGCATGTGATCTGAACAGGACGACATCTCAGACAAATGCCAGTTGTGACTGCTGGAGACTACGAACCCAGGCACAGGACCCATTAAGCAGGCTTGCTGATATTTATCTATACAGTTTCCTGGCCAAAAAGTGTGTACTGCCGGCTCTCAGAAGCAGAGGGTGAGTCCTGTTACAAAGGTGACTGAAATTAGAATAGTGGGCCAACAATGGAGGAGCCAGATGGGGATAGGAATGGATGGCACAGATATCATCTCAATGACCTAAAGGGGTGCACTGTTTTCTAAGGCACAAGTGACTTTTCATAATTCCCGACTTGCTAGGTATCAAACTTAGCATAAAGACTATCCTGTTGAGGGTACATGCATTCTTGCTGGCATACAGCAGCATATAAAGGCACTGCATCAGAAAGCAAAATGCTGTAAGTATTACTCAGCTTCCTTCTAGGTTACCAAAGGGGAGGAGGGGATAGGAGACAAAGGAACACAGAAATCCCAAATTCCTGTCTATACCTATTCATCTATGAAATCACCCATGAAGGCTGCCAGCCCAGCTAGTTAGAATTCTGTAAATAATCCTAAGTCATTTGTAAATATTAACATGATCTACAGCCTTGCCTTACAAAATGTAAGAGAACTATATGTTATGGTTTAAATTATAGGTTATGTAAAGAGCTTCAAAAATGTAACCACAGTGCACTCTGCTGGAGAAGAGCAAAAATATATACAGACTATATGCCTGTGCAAATGTATGTTTTCATAACAGAAGTTGGGACATACAGAGTTAACTTGCAAAGTCTGAGAATAAAGAATTTTACACGTGTGTTTACCAGAACTAGAAGACAGAACGTCTGCAGCTGGAAATTCTTTCTGTTTGAGACAGGAATAATTACTAGGTTTAAAATGCAAAAGTTTTAATTGTTTTGTGACTTCCAGCTTTAGGCAAGCTTCTAAGAGGCAAGTATTTTTCATAGAGACATGTTAAATTCTGTTGGTATTTGTTTAGCCTGGGAATTAGATGCAAATGTCAAATAGTGATGTAATCTGAGATGACCCAGCAGTAATATGTATTATTAAGAACCATCTCTCAGAGAAAGTCAGTGCATTTTGTACTTTGTTCTGGCCGCAAAATTCCTACCAAGCCACCTTTACGTCCCGTCATCGCTTTTGCCCCATCAGTTATAATGCTTGAGCATTTTTCAAATCCACCGTACTTTTGAACTGCTGTCGTCCATGCATTATAAATGTCAATAGCTTTCATACCAAAATTCAACGGCACTACTTCCATTAGTTCTTAATTCACGGTGAAATTATCACAGATTGTTCTAATAAAAATAACAAGCTGAATGATATCAGCAATGTTGGTACTTTTATCCAGTGCCAACGAAAAGCATTTGCATTGATCTATTATGTTTGTAAATTTTTTTTTCAACATACACATCCAAATCAGTTACCCTCCTGCTGTCTGATGAGAAAGAGAAACTGTTTCAAAATTCTTTTTCATCTTCTCATCGCCAAATGCTGTGGCCATTTCTATTGCATAATGCTTTACAATCTCACCATCTGTAAATGGCTTCTTACTTTTGGCCAATTCAAGACGGACAGCAAAAGACGCAATGGCACTTTGGGTTTGGCTGGTCAAAGGTTTAAGCATAATGTCTTTCTGCTTACTCATTTTGCTTTTCAAGTCATTAAAAACGATCAAAAGGGCTTGATCCATGTACTGGTCACACTTTTCCTTATGGTGAGTTTCGTAAGTTATATTCTTTTGCGACAGTTACCACTTGCAAACAGACAACGCATTGAGACTTACCACCGTTTTCTGCAAACAAGTACATCTCCTCCCACCAACTTTGGAATGTACAGTTTTCTGCATCAACCTTACGCTTGCCACTCATTATCTGATCGTCAATAAGAGAAGATTTGTACGGTCTGAAGTAAAGTACATGTAGCTGTAGCACACTACAACAGCAGATGACCCATGTGACGTAATCTCGCAACGCAAGAATCGGCAAGATAAAAAAAAATTACGCGGTTGAGTGTAAATGGCGAATCCTACCCAAGATAGCCAAAATTTGTCAATGCATTCTGGAAATGCAAACAAAACTAATATTTAAATTGTAAAAAATGTAAAATTTGTCCTTTTTATAGATTTAAGGTTGCAAATTGGTCGTGGGCCGGACAGTAACCCCTGGCAGGCCGGATGCGGCTCGTGGGCCACCGGTTGGACAGCCCAGACACAGTTTAATCATAACATATAGTTCTCTTACATTTGTAAGGCAAGCCTGTGGATCGTATTAATATTTACAAATGACATTGGATTATTTACAAAATGCTAACTAGCTGTGCTGGCAGCCTTCGCATCACCAACCTGCTTCTTTAGATCAAATTAATAAAATACAGACAAATATAATGTATGTGTAAAACTACAAAAAAAAACAGAGGTAAAAAGCCAAATCCTAGATAAAGGACAGAGAGCCACCCCCCAAAGTTGTTCTTCCCATAATGCTCTGTCTGTGTTGTCGATCTTCATCAAGTCTAGACTCTTGGGCAGGCTTGGCAGTTATACAGCTTGCGCCAGCCAAAAATCTCTCGAGCCAAGACTCTACCCACAATGCCCCTCTAAATTACCTCAGATCGAGTTCTCAGACTTGTAGACAGCCAGAAAAATCATAACCAAATATGAAGAAGCCATGTCCAATTTGAACCGTAACAAGGCACCCAGAACAAATGTTCACTCCTCCAGGAATCCCCAGGAAGGGGAAGAAGGGTGGGATGCCAACAATAGACGAAGATCAAAAATACAGATGGAATGTTATGGTAAGAACATAACTTCTTTATCTGATGTCGTCAATCTTCACCTATTTCGGACCCTTGGGAGAGTTTTCCCAGCTACATTAGATCCTGGGTGGCCCTATGGAAGGATATTCCTGAGAATATTAGAACCAAAATGAAGCTCTTCACCTGGAGACCAGATCCAATTTGTAATGAGTAATAAAGGTGTGTGGAATAGCCCCTGTTGCTGCTGCTGCTGCACATATTTCATTTATGGAAAACAGCTGAAGTGGCCACTCATCTGGTGGAATGTGCTCTCACAGATGCAGGTAACTTGAGATTCTTTTTACTATATATGTAAGTAATACAATCTCTTGGCCATTTTGACAAGGTAACTGGAAACAGATTTCCCTGAAGTTGGGCCAGAAAAGGATGCAAACAACGGTTCTATTTTTTATAAATTCTTTAGTTCTGCTGAGATAGAAACGTAATTGTCTATGAACATCCAGCCAATGTAGGCAATATTCACCTTTGTTGGAAAAATTGGGGAAGAAAGCAGGCAAGTCTATGGTTTGATTAATGTTGGACTCTTGAGCCCACCTTTGGAAGAAAGCATGGACTGGTTATGAGAGAAGCTCCATCCTTGGAAAAACAACAGTTCCAAGGATGAAGCAGCAGCAAAAACTAAAAAAAACAAATCAGTCTGACCGAACAATGAAGGAAACCACCAGCAATAGCGAAAAACACAGTTTAATATCACTTTCGTCTCAAAAGACTTCAGAATGAAGAATGTTAAAAATTAGCTATGTTATATTATTAGATGTGTGCCTTTAAATGACTGCATTCCTTTTGCTAGTGCACTTTTGATTGTTTTATTAGGTAATTATTTTGGTTTGATATATAAGGAGATGTTGCTGTGTGCATTTTACTTCATTCTGAAGAAGTCTTGAGACGAAAGCAATATTAAACTGTTTTTCACTATTGCTGGTTGTTTCCTTCATTGTTTGGTCAGACTGGTGGTTTAGTTTTTAATAGAAACTCTATCCTTATTGAAAACTAAGTAAGGGGGTTTTGAGCATAAAGCCTCCTTCTCAAACTCATCTTGCGGAAATTATAGCTATGACGAAAAATGTTTTCCATGAAAGAAACTTAAGTTGCATGTCGCTGCTGGCTCAAAGGGAGTAAGCACCAGTGACTGAAGAACAATGGTCAGATCCCATGGGGGTAGAGGGTCTTTAAATGGAGGCTTTAAAAGAAGGGTTCCTTTGAGAAACACTTTACATAATCTATGTGAAATGGTCCCCGTAACCATTACGGAAGTTAGAGATGGCAGGTAATTGGAAGAAATGGGGAGGTGAACTGGTCCCCGTAACCATTACGGAAGTTAGAGATGGCAGGTAATTGGAAGAAATGGGGAGGTGAACCTCTTGATCAAAAATAACGGCTAGAAATCCTAGAACTTTTTCCACAGGAGCAGAGAAAGGGTCAAGATCGTTATCATAAGCCTATGTTGAAAATCTCTTCTACTTACTAAGGGAGAGTTTCCTGTTGGATGGTCTATGCAAAGCCAGCAGAATTTTCCACACTGGAGAAGGTACATCATTGTGCCTGGCGACTAGTAGAATTGCAGGAACCAAGCTGTCAGCTTGAGATTTTGAAGGGGGGGGGGGCACCAGTCCCTGAGGGTGAGACAGCAGGTCTGGAAATGGGTCCAGAATCCATGGATGGTGAAGTAGATGAGACCATAGGAAGGGGAACCAAATTTGTCAAGGTCAATAGGATGCAATGAGGATCACTTTGCTTCTCAACATGGCTGCTTTCTTGAGAAAGAGTGGAATTAGAGGGAGAGGGAGAGGGAGAGCATAGAGGAGACCCCAGGGCCAATCGTGAAGAACAGTGTCTCTCGATGACTCCCTCCTGTGGGGGGGATTAGGGCAAAGTAGCTTCTGCACTTGTTTTGGGGTGATGCAAAAGGTTGCAGCAAGGCTGGCCCCAGAGAGAAAAAAATCCTCCACGCTATTTCAAGATTGAGAGACCACTCATGAGGCAGCAGAATGCACCTGCTCAGTTTGTCCGCTATCACTTCTGAATTCCCTGGATATGCGTTGCTATCAGAAAGTGGTTGGAGAAAATAGCCAATTGTCACACACGTAGGGCCTCTCGACACAGGGGTTAGGACTTGGTTCCCCCCTGTCTGTTGATGCAACAGACTATGGACAGGTCTGACTGAATTGCAATGGTTCCCAGAGGAAGACCATAATAAAAGGCTTGCAAAGCTAAAAGCATTGTCCTCAACTCCGGGGCAATGATATTCAGATTGGCCTCTATCAGGGACCAAGTGTCTTGGACTGTTCTTCCCAGATGATGTCCCCCCACCCCATTTGGGAGGCATCCATGGTCACTATGGCCTTAGGTTGAGGAGGGACAAATGGGCTACCTAAAAGGATTTATTTGGATTCCATTCACCAGGATAGGTCTTTTTTGCAGCAACTGGTGATACGTATGGGGTAGTTCTCTGGATGGGTTAGAACAGACCATTGTGATGCTGGAAGCCATTGTAGTAGCTGCATGTGGAATCTCACTAGCGGGACTGGAATGATGGTCGCTGCCATGGAACCCTACACTTGAAGGGCTAGCAATGCTGGTACTTAGTTTCTACATAAAATAGGGTGTACCTGATTTTATCTTCTGTAATCTGAGCGGAGGAAGGGAGACTACACAAGAGATGGTGTTCAGATGAACTCCTATGAATTCTAGATCTTGAGAAGGGCTTAGCTGAAATTTTGTTGGATTGACTGTGATGCCCAGGCACATGAACAAATGCAGAATGAACTCTGCTGCTTGAAGCAGTAGATGCCTGGTGGAAGTGGTGATGAGCCAGTCATCTAGATATGGAAACACCCATAATCTGCGCAGTCTCAAGTATGCGGTTACCGCTGCCATACATTTGGTGAACACCGTGGGGGCTCTGATGAGACCAAAGAGCAGCACTCTGAACTGAAAGTGACTGGCTACTAGCCGAAAGCAGAGAAACTTTCTGGAGCATTTGTCCATCTTTATGTGGTAATATGAATCTTGAAGGTCTATAGAGCACATCCAACTGTTTTCCTCTAAAAAGGAAAGTACAGACCGTGACCATCCAGAATTTGGACCATTGAACAAATCTGTTTAGAAGGCTGAGATCCAGAACAGGTCTCCAATCCCCTCCCTGTCTTTTTTGGCACTAAAAAAGAACCTAGAGTAAAATCCGGATCCTATCTGGTCTGGTGGGACTTCTTGGATGATTTTTTTTTAGCAGCTTTTGGATTTCTAAGGCTGCTTGCTCTCTCTGATTGGGTGGAATATCGGGAAGCCTTGCTAGAGACCTTGGATAAAGAATGAAGGGGATAGTGTAACCTCTGGTAATAATTCTCTGCACACAAGCATCTGTGGTTATTTGCTGCCAGGCTCTTGAATGCAGAGAATCTTCCCCCGACCATTTCCAGAGGTAAGCCTTTTAAGAATAAGCTTGTTACGACGTTCTACCAAGGCCCTAGTACTGAAGGCCTGGCAGATGGAGCACTCTGTCTAAATGTGGAGCACCTAAGCAATAAACACAGGCAGCTTGCCCATCAGTGTCAGGCATCAGGTACTGTTTCAACTCAGTTGCGCCTTTGGATTTATCTGCTATATTGACAACAAGCAGAAAAAACACGCACACTACGCACACTACGCACACTACGCACACTACGCACACAACACACACAACACACACAACACACACAACACACACAACACACACAACACACACAACACACACACAAAACACACACTACACACACACAAAACACACATTACACACACACAAAACACACATTACACACACACAAAACACTGAGGAAAAATTCTACCAACAATGGTAGAAAGAACTACTAAACAGTAGAGAGAAAACTACCAGTGATGGCAGGGAAAGGAATACCAATGGGTATGGAAAAGAACTACCACCACCAATGGGTATGGAAACACACTCGCACGGGAAAAAGGTGGGTAGAGAAGAGATAAATATTAAAGTTTTATAGAATGGCTAAAAAATTTTAGATATTACTTAGCTGTGACAGAAGAGTTGGTGGATGCGTCTTGCTACAAGAGTGGCAAACGAAATCTGAGATAATTTAGAGGGGGGCATTGTGAGTAGAGTCTTAGCTCGAGAGATTTTTTACTGGTGCAAACTGCATAATGGCCGAACTGGTTCCGAGGATCAAAACAGACTACCCAAGAGTCAAGAATAGATGAAGACTGACATCAAATCTTATGATTTCAGCCTAATATGAAGGAAGCTTGACAATGTTTGATTTGCTCCCTTTTTTTCCTCAGTGCAACCAACATATAAAATACAAGTTTCTTTATGTAATCCGGAGACTTGTAATTGCAAATTCTCATGTTATCTATCCATACTAACCCCACATCACTGTTACCTATATATACTAACTGGATTACAGTGCCTCAGGAGAAAATGGAATACTCTGAGACACAACAATCTTGGACTTAACATATGTTAAGTCGGTATTTTCTCACAGTCTCACTATTATAGGTCTCTCACTAAAGTCTTGGAATTAAAATTTCTGTTTAAGATATGCAGGCATTCATTTTATTAACGGCTAACAATACAACTAAAGTTCATGAAACCAGCAAATGCATCAAATTTTCCATTTTGAAGTATGGAACAAACAAGGGGGGGAAATGTGGAAGAGAAAAGTAGAATGGTTAAGGTAGGTTGGCCTCAAGGAAGAAACTGACATGACTCAGAATGGAAACTTCAGCACTTAATGCCAGGAAGAGGAAATATAACATATAAAATGGAAGTACTATGTCGAGATGAAGAACGTGGCAGCTACAGTGGCAAGACCAATTTGCAGAATGAAGAGAGACAAAGTAGGGACAAAATGACATGGTTCCACTAATAGTGAGAATAAACCCCACTCTTCTTGAAGACATCAGGCTGCACTGGGATTAGCATACAAGCAGCTAACTGGAGGAAACTCAACAAATAAGACCCAATAAATGCAACTCTAGACTGCTCATTGCTTAGATGCACCATTACATTTCTTCTCAGAAATCATCTTGCCAATTAGCACTCCTCTTTTTTTTCAGTAACCTCTGTACCATCCCTGCTCACTTCTGTACTAGAAAGCTGAAAACCACAAGTATTAAAGTCACCTATACGTCAACCAAGTTCTTGCCTCTTAAGGCACTGGTTAGCAGAGACTGGAGCAGAGTAACATCACAATGAGACTGCAGTGCTGTGCTAAAGTATCTACTTGATATATTTCAGCCACATTAAAAGAAATATTAGCAAACTGTAACAAGGCAAGTCAAATCACATTTAGCACCACTGCTCTCTATTGAAGTCAAAATATAAATAAGTCAAATATGCAGTATGGAAAAAAAACTAAAAGGACAAAGTTTCATTCTAGTAGGGTTAATGTTTGTGCAGCCTGAAATACCTGTAAGAAGTCAAGAACAATCAAAGTCTATTAATTCAGGCATGGCAAAATTTAATATGTTAACTCCAGGGAGTTTTGAAAGCAGATATAAAACGTTTTGAAGCCATCTGAATCCAGTGTTCAACTACAAATAGAAAATATCAAACTGTCACAAAGTTTTTAATCAATTTGTCACAATTTCAACCATCAACACACAAACTTCTTTCTGGATCAGATGAGCCTCAAGAGTCCAGCTTCTACTATTTTTCACAGTTACATTCCACTCCCTTCCACTTCAAGCATGCTGCTATAAAGAATATGAACAAACAGCTAAGAAAATGACTTTAACCTAAAAGTATGCAGCATCTTCATGTCTATTCTTCTCCAACATATTTTTTAAGTTCTGCTTAAATAAAAGATGCAGTCCTACCATATCACTTGATCTATAACAGAACCTTCCTAGATGGGTCCTAGGTAGGGAAAATCTCAAACAATGACAGCTCAGAACAACGTCTAAAATCTCATGTCTGGTAATATTTATACACCTATAATGATGTAAACGAGGATAGGATGGACTGGCTACAAAAGCACGTGCATCCCCCCCAAGCCTGTGAGTTCACCTCCAATGCCATTAGTGAGCAACCTTGTGCAAATAATGAACATTTGTCACTTGAACTGCTAAGCACATAATACAAAGATTTATATCTGTCTGACATATACATGGAAGTTGAACTGAGGCTGATGTAGATTTTCATCCCTGGGTAACTGAAGGAGAGACTTCTACTACTGAGTATCCTCTCACAATTAAAGTGAAATATAGTTAGAATGGTTCTGTTGCACCCAATGTTAAAGGACAGTCTTCACTGGTTTTGTACTGTGATGGGTTCCAAGATCACAAGGAGCTGAGTGATCACAAAACAGATAGTACTGATTTCCCAAATACAACCAGACTGCCCAAACCATAAGACAATGTTTGAGGAAAGTGTGTCCCAAAGACCAAATGACACAGTGGCACACATGCCTGTGAAACAGTAATTCTTGAAACAAACATCAGAAGGGAACATTCCTCTATAGCACTGAATGCCGGCAGCAGCATTTACTAACAGACAAAGTACAGTTGTGTACACTTACCATAAATGTAGATTTTCGAGTGCATTCACTGTTGCAGTCATTACATTTGGGTAATCCTGCTGGCAGGTTGCCCTCAGCCGGCCTGAATTCCAAAGTCTTGGGTCCTGCGTCGGTTGCTGTCGCCCCTTCCCTGACGTCAGGTCGTCAGGGGTATAAAGGATGCAGCCGACGCCATTTTCTTTAGTTTTTCTGGCCCCAGATGTCAGGTGGCCCCTAAAGGGTAGCTAAAATTATATACATAAATTTATATATAAAAACACATGCACCAAAATAAACTTTAACTTCATCTTACAAGCAAATACACCATATAGGTTGTATAAATCAGAGAAGGAAAGATAAGTTCCAGCAGAAATAAGGGGGATGGTAGGTGGGTAACCTGGACTGCAACAGTGAATACACTCTAACATCTACATTTATGGTAAGTGTACACAACTGTACTATGTTCTTCGTGTTTCACTGTTGCAGTCATTACATTCGGTTAAAGTCCCAAAGCTATGGTTGGGAGGCCGGAGCTAAACAGCATTAGGAGTGGCTATAAAGCCCTGCAGAACTGCAGTAGAAAAGCCTGCCCTGGATTTAGAGTAGACTGGCAGATGATAATGCTTTGTAAAAGTGTGCACTGAACTCCAAGTAGCAGCTTCTAAAATGTCTTTGGTTGGTACTCCCCTGAGAAAGGCTGCTGAAGTGGCTGCAGCTCTGGTTGAATGTGGCCTAATGCCCTTAGGCACTGGTTTGCCATGCTGTAAATAGCAGAAACAAATGCTGTGGCCTATCCACTTTGAAATGGTCTGCTTGGAGATGGCCTTTCCTTGTGATCCTGCAGCATATGCCACTAGTAATTGCTCTGTCTTCCTGAAAACTTTGGTTCTGTCCAAATAGAATCTAAGCTGTCTGTGTACGTCCAAAGAATGCAGAATTCTCTCCCCCTTGTTCTGTGGATTTGGATACAAAGTTGTCAAATGAACAGTTTGGTTAAGGGCCACAATGGACACCACCTTAGGCATAAATGTTGAGTTTGTCCTCAGAGAGACCTTGTCTGGATAAAAAATGATAAAAGGTTCCACAGCCATGAGTGCCTGTAGCTCTGAAACTCGTCTTGCAGAAGTTATTGCTAGGAGCAGAGCTGTTTTCCAAGATAAAAACTTTATATCAGCAGTAGCGGACGGCTCAAAAGGAGGTAGGGTGAGTTTTTCCAAGACACAGTTGAGGTTCCATGCAGGTATTGGTGATCTCCTCAGAGGCCTTAAGCTTTTGGCTCCTCTGAGGTACTGCCTTAATAAAGGATGAAAAAAAGATTGGTGGCTCTGTATTGTAATGAGCCGGAACGCCTATGAGAAAAAGTGAAGTCACAAGAAAAGGCAATTTCCAGGCACAACTATAAAGCTGTCAAGTTAGCAGGCTGAAGTAACAAGTAGCAAACAGGGCAGTCCATCAGCCATGAATTCAGTTTTAATAGAGAAGTTTTAAAAGAAAGAAAAAAGATGATGGAGGTGCAGCACTACTTTATGGAACTGCTTGACTTAGCCAGTCCTGACCCATAATCTTGCCTTCTAAAAAAGGTTATAATGCAAGGAAAACTGACACATGCAACCCTGACCATGGAATAACTCTGGTCCAAGTCATACAGGTGTCTGCAATAAGTCGAGATCAATTGCATGCTGGCTGACTAAAGCTGTGCCAGTTAGAGCTCTACCCAAATTAAGCCCAGAACTACTCACACACTGGCATCGATGTCTGACAAATAGAGCAACTGCTAGTAGTCACAATAAGCTCTCAGACTAAACAAACAAATCTGGCAAGATCAAAGTGTCTCCATTTGGATCCAAGCACCAAGGTAGGGTCAGCTAACAATTAGAAACATCTGTGACATGGGTTGGAACAGTTTAAGTATTATCAGGGTCATTACAGCTTAAAACCACACTTTTCCCAGCCACAAGAGAATATCAAGAGTGACCTTTGGTATTTCTTCCTTGAACTTTGCAATAGGACATGAAACCATGCACGCCAAGAATGTGTACAAGAATGCAATAATGCCAATGAGGTGAGAACATGTCCACTTCAGTCTCCTCCTTGCTCTACTGAACTAAGCTGAAGACAGGAAGAGCCACATTTCTCCAGTGTCAAAGAGAGTAACATGTAGAGTCTCTAAATTTTGGAAGGCACTGACCAGACATGGCCTTTAAATATGTAGAAGCAGGACTAAATCAGGGATGTGGCTTGGGAGTACCTGGTAAACTCACTCATCTCCACAGGAAGTGATATTAATCCCTAACAGACATTCTCAGCTTCACTGCACTGGGCTACAACCTTGTTATATCGAAACATGCAAGGATGCACATGACTGACTTACTGTCTGACCAGACCAGAAGAAGCCCTACAAAAGCAGATCTGTCTCGGAGGATTTGAAGAGCATGAGTACTACTCTCTTTTTCAACTGATGGATGTAAAATTCCCTTTCCAAGGATGATGAAGACCATCTAATCTGTTGCTTGTGAGAGGGGTCTGATGGCTGAGGCACATCCATGACTGCATGATAGCTACCACTGACACCTTACAGTTCAATCCAACAACCCTATCCTAAGGTGTGTACACAGCAGACTATCATGCTCAGAAAGGCCAGCTCCACTAGCATACAGAAACAAAAAAATGATGAAGTTTATATCACATGGGATCACCCATTACCAACAGTCCAAAAGATAGATGCTAGAAAACCGGACATAGCGGTCCAAGAAAAGAAGACAAGAGTAGCATTGATCACTGAAACTGCCACACCCAGTGGTGACTATAGTGTCATATGTAGAAAGTGACACAAAGTCAGAAAATATCAGGATCTTCAGGCAGAAACGAGAGCAAGCAATGTGGAAAAAAAGATACACAGACAGTTCCAATACTAGTAAGAGCAACGGGCCTTATAAAAAAAAAAGAATTTACAATCACATTCGGATAAGTTACTAATACAACTCCATATGAACTGCAGGAGTAGTCATTACTAGGCACATTGCGGGTGCTACGAAGAGCACTACTGGCTGAAATCAAAGATTGAAACAATATTAATTTCTTGAACTTTAAATCACACTTTGACTTAGGAATGGGGTCCATTCCTGTCATTGTATTAGAAACCCAAAGGACTTGGAGAAATTAAAAAAAAAAAAGAAAGAAAATAAAGCCTTGACTATGAACCAGCCCCAGAGTCTGTGTAGCCACTTGGATTATCCTGAAGGAACTGATGAATGGAGGGGACAGAAATAAGGAGGCTTCCACCCATTTGTCTTTTTTTTTTGGGGGGGGTGTTCTAGAAATGCCAGCAAGACAAGTAAGCACTAGTGTTGATACCAGACCCATGCAACTGATCATGTATTTAGGCAAGTCAAGTGAGTAATGTCACCATGAAGGTGCAGGCATGTCTATCTGATTCACTGCATGCTCCAACTACACCAGGACATTATGGTGATATTAGGGCCATCAAAAAAGTACCAAACAGCAACAGCATGATGCTGCAGGTGACCTGGCCTCTCCTACCCCTTTTATGAGAGATGGCTCCTATCACCTTCCTACCCCAACAATCAGCTCAATCCTGGGGGGGGGGGGGTAATACCAGGACTGGAGGTTCACCTTCCATTTGTGTAGCTTCCCAGTCCCCTTCTCACCCTGCAGAGGCAGCCCTACTTGGGGTTGGAGGATACTGGGAGGAGCACATAGTAGCTGATGGTCAACTGTACACAAAAGTCTTAAAGAAAAAAAAGATTGTTATCATGTAGGTGCAGCAGAGTATGAGCCTAGGCTCTGCACTGCATCATCTTCCAGATGGTCAAGGCTGGTTCGTTTCCAAGGGCAGGAACAGGCAAACACCTCCCTAGCAATTAAGACATTCGAGGTTCTGCAATTTATGGTTATACTTTTGAGACTGCAATCATGGAAATCCCCACAAAAGGATACTTCAGAGAGTCCCTGGGAAAGGCTACAAAGGAGGAGTTGGTCTCAAAGTATGGGAAAGCACAGTTACCACAAAAGTAGATGTCCAGTTGATCACTGTTGCAGTATTACTAATGAATGAGATAGCCTGCCAAGGAGAGCCAATATGTCCCACCAGCATACCAAAGCCCAGACCATGTCCTGTTGTGCAAGGCATGCACAACCTCAGTACTTTCTTGATCTAGACAAGAAAGCTAGAATAGAGGCAAAAAGATACAAATACTAATATGAACACTGGAAGAGGGGGAAAGGAATGTCAGAGTCTATCTCAAATAAATACAAGGGAAAAAAGGGGGTAAAGGAGGGTGCAACAGTGATCAGTCAGGCATCTACTGCTATGGTTAAAGTTCTTACATAACCATACTACGTCCTTTCATTTTGTCAGTGTTGTAGTATTACTAATGAATGGGAAGAGTCACAATGTTTTCAAGGTATTGAGGGAGGTGGAGTGAGAAACTGAACTGGGGTACAGAATTACTTGAAGGATAGATCTAACAAAGTTCTAGTCCTGGAAAAGGCATCAATCTTATACTGCTTAGTAACTCTGTGTATGAAGGACTAAGTGTCTGTTTCTAAAATGGGCTTAGAATCCAAACCTCTGAGAAAAAAAGCTCCAGGAGAGGCTACAACTCTGGAAAAATTGACCTTAACCAGACCTGGGAGATCTCTACATGGAAGACATAGCAAAGGGAAATGGCAGAAGAAATCCATCTGGCAATTGTTTGTTTGGATGCTGGCTGGCCCATCTTTTTGTCTTGGAAGGAAATAAAAATTGATAAGACTTCCTAACAGGCTTAGTTTTGTCAAGATAAAATTTGAGTTGCCAGTGGACATCAAAGGAATGCATGATTCCCTCACCTTTGTTCTAAAGGGGGGGGGGCACTGATGGACTGATTTAAAGTGCTTATAAACAACCTTATGCATAAAGGAAGAGTTAGAGGGTAACTCTGTCTTTATGGAAAATTAGAAAGGAAGGAGAAGCCATAACAGTTTACAGTTCAGAAAACATCTTAGCTGAGGTAAGAGCTACAAAAGCAGAACTGTTTTAAAGCAGTACTGTTTTTTCAGGTACAGAACATGAGAGAAGAGGAGGAAAGCAGACTCAAATGACATGGAGGTACTCACCAGAAGCCTACCAAAAGATCAGAGACCTCCCAAACTTAAACCACTTGCACATACTACTATGCAAACAGAAACCACTACCCATAATAATACATATCAGTGTCGCAGCAAATAAGCCCTCAAAGAAAAACATCTAAAAAAACCTAATGTCTGTCATAAGCGACTCCATAGCAAGACACACAGATGTCCCCCTCACCATGGACAAGGAGAAGGTCACGGTCAGCTGCCTGTCAGGTGCCAGGATCTGTCAAATCACACATGCACTCAAGTTACTCAACAAGTACCGTTACCTCTCTGGACTATATGAAGACAGACATGACTGAACTCTGATTATGTGTCCTGGGCAGGTATGACTAACCCTAAGCAGCATTTTACCTTCGCTCAACATGATGCCACAACATAAAACAAAAAACAATTGACTTCAACAACTGGCTTAGCTTGTGGTGTCAATCTATGGGGGATCCAGTATCTGTCAGCCTGGGTAGACATGCCACACTGCTTGGCCTTAGATGGTCTGCACCTGTTTCTTCTAGGCTTTCAGATACTGGCAAAGGCACTTACCTCCCCCTAGTGCTTATTTAGGCAATGTCAAAACAACAAAATTTCTGACGTGACAAAATCCACTTGAGACAAACTAGAGATTCTGCTGCTTAATGCTAGGACTCTAAACATGAAACTGCACTCCCTGAAAGCACTCCTCACCTTAGAAGATACTGACCTCTGTGAAGTCACTGAGACATGGTTCAAGGCCGTAGAGATCACCCCAGCTGTGCACGGCTGCAATGCTTTCCACATTTTCAGACCTCAAAATGAGCATGAAAGAACCAAAGGTGGAGGTTTATCAATCATTAAAAGCCAAGTACACCTTGAGACTGGTCAAACAGTACGACTCTCTTAAAATACTCCTGTCCAAATAACTATAGGCAAAATAACCTACCACATCATTGCTAGCTCTAGGTCCCCCACCATGAACCAACAAAAGCACACCGCCTACCTGGACTTACTGGAGTTATTCGCCATACAGCAGAACATCTTAGTCATAGCCAGACTTCAACTATCTTTCCACCCACTGGGTAACATACATGAGCATGAACATGCTTGCCAAGAGGTTCCTGGACTTTGTCAATGCAAATGCACTGGAAAAGATAGTCTGCATGCCCATAAGCGGCTCAAATGTCCTGGACACACTACTCTCCAACACGGGGGAGGTCACTGCACTCCCACTGTGTGATGCCCTCCCTGGTAAGGTCGGACCATATACCAGTCTCTTTCGAAGTAACTACCAAACCTGTCACCACATAGAAGCAAAAAAACTAAAAAACTTTTCCAAACCAAACTACAGCCTACTAAGCAATGGTATAAAAAGTTTTATACCCTCCGCAATCACAGACAATGACTCCTATGCAGAGGTGTACACAAATAAATACGTAAGCAACTGTACAGACTTGGCTGTGCCTACCCAAATTAAAACCAGGTTCTCCTGAAAAAACAAGCAACCCTGGTGGACCAAAAGTATAAACAGATTATATTAAAAAAAGGAAGAAACTGATGTCTAAGAACAAAACGGAACTGACTCAGCAGAGTAAGAATTCCCTCCACAGCTTAAACAAGCAAAACAGAAATCTTGTAAAGTCCTTTAAAGCTAATTACAAAAGTAAAATAGTATCCCTGGTTAAGGATAATTATAAGGCATTCTTTAACTATGTCCAAAATTTAAAGGGAATGCCCAGCTATGTGCTGAACTGGTAGTAGATGGTGCTACTCATACTATACAAGAGGAAATTGCCAACCTGCTAGCTGACAAATTTGGTGCAAGCTTCACTCCCCTGTCCCCACCAGCCATACCTCAAAGCATACCTGACACTAGTCCTCTACCTGGTATCCAAGACTGGCCTTTTGTCAACTGGTGCCCTATGCAAATGTTCTCCACAGCGCCGCCCCCCACCCCCTTTGTGCTCCCATCCTGGCCTACCTACACCATCCATACTACTGGAAAAGCATCCCTGCTAGAGCAGTGCCCTAGGCAGCTGCCTAGATGGCCTATAACCAAGGCCGGCTATGCTGGTATATCTAGATATCAGGTCATATCTGCACTCTCCAAGGCCAAAAACACGGCCTCAGTGGGACTAGATAACATCCCAGGTTGCTTATTAAGCAATCAAAAACAGGACCTAGCAGACTCACTTGGCATTCTCTTTAACCAAAGCCTGAGAACTGGCTTTGTTCGAGTAGAGAAGAGCAACAGTAATCCTCTTGCACAAAGAGGGGTCATCTACTGACCCTGGGAACTATAGACCGATAAGTCTAACCAGTCTCATCTGCAAGGCCATGGAAAGAATCATGAACCTCATCAACAAGGACATAGATGTCCTTCAAACTCTAGACCCAACCCAGTTTGCTTCGTTAAGGATAGATCATGCTTATTAAACCTAGTAGACTTTGAGAAAGTCACCAAAGTCTGGATGAAGACAAGACCGTGCATACTGCCCATCTTGACCTAGCCAAGGCGTCCGACAATCCCAGACTCCGGTATCATGAGAAACTCTCCCAGTTGAGGATTAACCCTTACAAAACATATACTGTCAAAGTTGGTGACTCCATCTCTACTAGTAGAGCCGTCAACAGTGGCATGCTACAAGGATCTGTGCTGGGCCCTTTACTGTTTTTAATTTATTTCTCTAAAGTCCAGGCTAAAGTAGACAGCCTTTGGCTTACCAGGTTTGATGATGATTGCAAATTGGGTGCTATCAGTTAGTACCCCAATGATGTTAACATATTATAGGAGGGGCTAACAGACAAATGACTGGTGCCAAAGTCACAGTCTAAAACTAAATGCAAAAAAGTGCATTATTATCCCCTTTAGCAAAGGGAATTCCATGCTAACTACAATATTGAGAGCACTCCCCAAGTTCATATCCAGTGGTGTGAGATCTGGGAACACAGGTAGATGATAATCTGAACTTCGACCACCAAGTTTCCACAGAAATAAGGAAAGCCTTCTATGTTCCATATCTCATAAGTAAGTGCATCACATCCAGGTACAAGGCTGCTATAACTCCACTGTACTCAAGCCTCAGACTATCACGAGTACAGTGCTCCCTTCTGCATATACCTCAGACACCTGCAGCAGTTAGAGACTCCACAGAAGTTTCTCACCATGTCTTACGTGGACAGAAAGAAAGCCTTGTCACTGTACTCTACTGTAGAGTCTGCTGAGAGGTGACTGTCTTGATGGATATGCTGTATATCCACAACTCAAACGGCACAAGAGTCATTCACTCTAGCAATCTTAACCTAGCCTGTGACATTAACAGAACATGCTGGAGAGACAGATGTATATCCCAGAGATTGCTGCTACTCTGGAATAAACTTTCAAATTCACATGAAATCAGAGATCCTCAATGACCCACTTCAAGTGCATCCTGGACAAATGGATGGGAGACCGCAAATTCACCCTAGGGATGGCACCCTTGTCGCTCATGGACAGGGGTAGTTAGTATTTATCATAGAAGCGCTCTGCAAATTATGTTCCTCTAACCAAAAACAATTGAGGCAACTCAGATTAACATGGTTAGGCTTGTAAAGGCTCTAGGGTCACTAGCCTAGTAACCTCCTATGACCCTATAAAGATAGGGCTAAAATGAGAGCTTTTATCGCTCTCTCATTTGCATGTGCTCCTTCCTGTCTTGTTTAAAAAAAAAAAAAAAAAACAAAACTCTGGACTTTTATGTTTATAGAACATGCTCTCCATGCCATGTCAGAAGCATCTGTGCAGACTTCCTGGGAAGGGGAGGCAACTAGAAATGGCATTCCTGGATTGAGCGTTATCCAATTGATTCAGCAAAGGAATTCCTTCTTGATGAAGGGCAAGGGAGGAATTGGAAAGATCAGAGGATGATAATGATTTATTCAAACAGGCTACAGATCCCTCTGAACTTTCTTTATGTGGAGTCTGACAAAATGCATCATTTGACTAGTAGAAGACAGTGTACCCCTGGGCGCTCAAACTTTCTCTTAGCCAAAAAAAAAATCCCTTCTGCCAAGGTCAAGTCTAGGGAAGAGGAGACTGCAGGGTAGTCCATTAGAAACTGCGTTTTGTCTTGAAGAAATGCAGTCATTGAAACAGTATTTAACCTATCCCAGGCAGTGAACAGCTCTACAGGAAAGCTGATACCTGCAAGAAGTTTGCTCTTTGAAGCAGCGTGAAGAAGCAGGTCATCCAGAGAGAGAATGTGAATACTCCGAAGCCTGCAAAAGGTAATGACTGGATCTAGGCACTTTGTTAATACCCTTGTGCAGTGGAAAGACCAAAGTATGAAGCAGAGAATTGAAACTGAAATTGGGAGACAAAATCTTAAAATTTTTATGTGATCTGGATGAACAGAAATATGTAGGTAATGCATTTATATCTTGGTAACTCTAGATATAAAATCTGTAGGCATGCAGCTTTTATATCCACAGTTACTGAGAATTAATCAGTGGAAGAGACTTTAAGGTAAACATGTTGAATTTTAATATCATTAAAAATGTTTTGAGAAGTGACAAATCCAGAATGGGACACCATATTCCCTCTTAACTAGGAGATGGTCTGCACCAGTCACCCCCGGGGAGATTCAAGTTACTGGCTGAAGCTCTTGCCACCCCTATAGTGCCTTTTTTAGGCAAGGTTCAAAGGACAAAACCACCACCGTAACAGATGCAAGCATGCAAAATCTGAAAGTAATGCTACTCAATGCTAGACATCTAAACCTCAAAATGCACTCTCGAGGCACTCCTAAAAATGGAGAACATCGCCATCTGTGCAGTAACTGAGACCTGGTTCAAGACTTCAGAGAGTACCCCTGCAATACCAGGCTACAACTCTTGCCACACGTTTTGGCCACCAAACCAAGACAAACACTAAAGGTGGAGGAGTGCCCATCTTCACCAAGGATATTCACACCTCCAGGCTAGATGCCCAACACAATGTATCTGAAATTCTCCAGGTGCAACTAACACTAGGTAAGACTGCAATCCAAACTGTAGCTTGCTACAGATCCCCCACCATTCCCAGAGATTCTCACTACACCTTTCTAAACATACTGGAAAATATTAAGATACAACCACTCACCCTAATACTGGGTGATTTTAACTACCCTGCCATTAACTGGGAAAACTACTTCGGTACCAACATCTTTTCCTAAAGGTTCTTGAAATTCATAAATTCCAACGCCCTGGATCAACTAATTCATTGTCCCACCAGGAGCTCCAATATCCTAGACCTGGTCATTACCAACATGGGAGCTAGATGCTCCACACCATTGGTGACCGTCTCATTGGTCAGGTCTGACCATAAGCAAATCGCCCATGACATCCACATCCCACCATCAGCCCCAGTAAGGAAACCTCTGTAAAAAACTTCTCCAAAGCCAACTTCGTGCTACTCAAGTCAGAAGTGACAAACTTCATGGCACCCATGCAGACGGGATCTGAAAGTTGGACTGCTGAATCCTACACTAAGGTACTGTACGAGCACATCCACTCGTGCATGAATCGTGCCATCCCAAATAGAACCAAGATGCTCTTTTCCAAAAAAAAGGAACCCAATCTGGTAGTCTCCTGCCATAAACAAACTATACAACAGAAGGAAGAAACTGTTGCAGAAAAGAGGAAAATCCCAGGATGAAAAAAACTCCCTTACCAGCCTCAGTCAGAAGCTGAGATCCCTCATAAAATCTTCAAAAGATAGCTATGAACATAAAATTGCCAAAGATTCCAAAGACAACCACAAGGCATTCTATAGTTATTTCAAGAATCAAAATGGCAATGCTCAGATCTGCTCTGAGCTACAACGGAATGGCATTAAATATACTGATCCCAAGGATATTGCCAATATCCTGGCAGATCGATTCAGTGACAACTTCACCCCCCTCACCCCCTACAGGGCTCATCTCAATACCAAAAGATTGCCAAATTCCGGTAATTACTGCCGCACAAGTAGAAACCGCACTCTCCAAAGCTAAGAATACAGCATCCATGGGACCAGATGACATCCCGGGCTGTGTACTACATGAACTACAAAATGAACTGGCACCTCACCTAAGTGTCATGTTTAATCATAGCCTCACCTCAGGCTTCGTGACAGTTATCCTACTCCACAAGGGGGGATCCACCTTGGATCCCAGGAACTACAGTCCCATCAGTCTGATGAGCCTGATCTGCATGGGGCATGGAACGCATTATCATGGAACTTATAAACAAAGACATTGGCAACCTTTAAACACTGGACCCCACCCAGTTTGGGTTCGTGAAGGGCTGATCTCGTCTCCTGAACCTGACTGACTTCTTCGATTCAGTCTCCAGAGCTGTGAACGAGGGTAAGGCGGTCCCACACAGCTTATCTGCACGTCACCAAGGCCTTTGACACCATCCCCCACTCTGGAATAATAGATAAAGTTACTAAGCTGAGCATAAATCCCTACGTCACTCGATGGGTTGCCAACTGGCTTACTGACAGAACCCAGGCTGTAAAAGTAGCTGACTCCAAATCCAGCTACAAACAAGTGGAGTACCTCAGGGTTCAGTCCTGGGACTGCTCTTGTTTTGCAACTACTTCTCTGAAGTACAGGCCACCACTAAGGGACTTGGACTAAGTTTGCAGATGACTGCCAAATGGGAGCCATTACAAAAGGGCCTTACAGAAACAGATGTTTGGTGCCAGAGCCATGGGCTCAAGCTTAATGCCAAGAAATGTATAGTTATCCCCTTTGGGAAAAAACATGTACCCATGAATTACAACATAGTGGCACAGTACACTAAACATCGAACGTGTGATGAGAGACTTAGGGACACAGGTGGACAGTGGTCTCACCTTCGATAACCACATCACAACAGTCAGGAAATCCTATGTGGCACACCTCATCACTAAGAGATTTTCATCCAGAAAAAAGGAGGTCATTGTCCCACTGTACTCATCCCTCATTAGACCCATTATATAGCATAACGCCCCATTTGGTATGTACCGCACAAGACATCTGCAACAGCTGGAAAGGCCGCAGAAATACCTCACTAAAAGAATCACAGGCCTAAAGCAGATGCCATATGCTGACCGTCTAAAAAAAACTCCAGCTATACTCTGTGGCATATCGTCTACTCAGAGGCAATCTCTGCTTAACATACAAGGCCATGTCAAACTCTGAGCTGTTGGACATGATCCACTTAAAGAAATCCCAATCTCTCAGAGCCACACACTCCAGGGATCTAAACCTTGTCATCACAATGAACAAAACATGCTGGAGGGCTAGGTTCCTGACCCAGAGACTCCCCATACTCTGGAATAGACTGCCCATACATGTCAAGCAGAGCGCCTCCTTGGCCCTCTTCGAAAGGAACCTTGATGACTGGATGGGAGATAGGAAATTCACCCAGAGGATCATGTCAGTCGCCTTACTAGACAGGGGTCCAGGGAAGTAAATATTGTGGGAAGAAATATCCAGGGAATTGTTATGGCTAGGCTTGTGCAGGCCCTAGGGTCGATAGCCTAGTACCAACCTATGAAAAGTTTTGAGTAAAATCTTTCTAACTGTCAGAGGAGGGACAAATTATATGATGCCCCGATGAAAACTCCACTAGAATATGGCAGATCAGTAAAGGTTGGTTGCATAGAATCTGGGGAATGCCCAAAATAATAGGTACAGAAAGCCAAAATATACTGTACCTCTTTTTCTATGATACTGGGAGGGAAAGGGAAAGTTTCTTTGACAGAAGGAGATAGCAATGGCCAAGCTGGGAATGGGGAATAGGAAGGCAAGAATGGATAGTCATAAGGAAGCTTGCTCATCAGGAAAGGAGGATTTTCTGATCCCTTGAATTTCTATTTTGATTTGCCCTGAAACTTTTTAGCAAATTTATTTTCCTTTTGCTGGGGCTTTTGCTTTTTATGAAAAAAGGGGCTAGCTTTAGAAGGACATTTCCTTTGAGATTTGGGAACAGGGGAAAGGAAGATCTGCTTAAAATGCTGCATAATCTTAACTCTACTGCAAACTTTTGAAAATATCAGCTGCAGCAAAATCAAACAGATTATCCCTATCCTGGGGGGGGCATCTAAAGTTTAGACTTACAGTCCTCTGGTAGGCATTGTAATCCAAGCCAACAGACTATACATAACCATACTCATAGCAGCTGCTCTGGGAGATGCACCAGTTCTGACATAACTGAATTTGATTGAATATCTAGTCACTTGAGTGGCAGAGTTCAGAAAAGAAAAGGCTGAGATCTTGGTGTCTGAATTACGCACAACTGACAAATTTACTATCTCACAAAACAGATAAAAGTTCTGATTATACTATTCTGATAATTGATGGCCCAGAAATAAACAGTACAAGTGTAAACCTTCTGTCCATATCTATCAACAGGTCTGCTACCACTGTCATTAGGTAAAGAATTAGAAGACAAAAGCAGCTTAGAAGATTTACCACATTGCAAGGAAATGACAGAGGTCTGATGAAGGACTTTTATAAAGACATTTATGGGAGTCAGAAACCTTGTAGAATCTGTCCATTTTTTTGGAAACGTGGACTGGAACTTAAGGGAAGGAATGGTAAAGTTAACTAGTAAGGCTTCCAAAACTGGACGAATAGCTATAAGACTTTGGGGCCTCCACATATAAAAGGTCATAATACCTTTATTTGCACAGCTGATACTACATGCACACCTACCAGCAAATTCAGATGACTGCCAATCAGGTTACTACACATCTTCAGGAAGTGGGAGTAAATGAGAGCACCAGGAAAAGCCAGTTGACGGTAATACAAGTCAGTCAGTTTTCAAAATTTCCTGTACAGGCCCCAAAGAAAGACCATTAAAACAGAATGTCATCA
The DNA here is from genome assembly GCF_019279795.1 of Protopterus annectens. Taxonomy (NCBI): domain Eukaryota; kingdom Metazoa; phylum Chordata; order Ceratodontiformes; family Protopteridae; genus Protopterus; species Protopterus annectens. Next base: position 769,484,334 of record NC_056748.1, read on the forward strand.
TAAGACTAAAACTACTCAAAAGCAAATGCTGCAGTCTTCAAGTTAGTGCACAGTAAGACAAACCAGCTTGACAGCAACAGCGGCACCGAAGAGTATACAGGAATGCATATGGCATTCTTTAGAAATGCAAAAAAAGTAATGATAGAACTGGTAATGAAGACAAAGTTTAATGAAACAGGCTAGGATTCTAAGCAAATTCTTCTCCTCATTACTGAGTGAGGAAAAGGACAAAACAAATGCCAGGATATGAAGGAAAGGAAAAAATGAAAACAGGTGGAAAAGCAAAGAAAACTATCTGAGGAAGGTGAAAGCTTCAAAGCCTCCAACTAAAAGACAAGGCATGAAGTGTGGACTGGATACCTCCTTGGATGCTTAAAAGAGTAGCTGGAATTCTGGTAGAACCACTCATGCAATCATTTAATACCCAGCTGAAAGAGGGAACTGACCACTAGACTGGAGACAAGCTGCTTATGCTTACAAAGTAACAAAGGCTCCATGACTGCACTAGGTAAATATATCAGTAGTAGACAAGGTAATGAAAAGTATACAGAAGGACTCAACCAAATAAAAATCAAAACAGATTCCTATTAAAAAAATCTCGTCAACCAACCTGATTCATGGCTGCGACTGCGTTAAGAAGGGGCATAAGCAACTTTGTGGATTTGCTCTACCTAAACTTCAGTAATGCCTCTGACTTCATAAACTGCTAGAAACTGTTTGAGCACCCAAGGTGCACAGATGTAAGGGACAAAATGTGCAAACGTGTAATCTCTAAAGATTCAACATCAAGCATAAATAAAGGGATAAACCTCCTAGCAAATAACACAAAATGGGACAGGATGTAGAAGAAGCATCAACAGATGCAAGCAAGCAGAATGGGTAGAAATATGGCAGCTCGACTGAATCCCTACAAAAAACAGGCAGCCAACGCCATTTTCTTTAGTTTTTCTTGCCCAGATATCAGGTGCCCCCCCCCCCCCCAAATGGGGAGCAAATATATATATATATATATATATATATATATATATATATATATATATATATATATATATATATATATATATCAGACTATATAAACTATAGATACATGCAACAACAAACTTTACCTTCATCTAAAAGCAAATACACCACAAAGGCTGTAGAATATAGTGAAGGAAAGAGAAGCTTCAGAATAAAAGGGGGATGGCAGGCGGGTAACCTGGACTGCAACAGTGAATACACTCGAACATCTACATTTATGGTAAGTGTACACAACTGTACTATGTTCTTCATGTTTCACTGTTGCAGTCATTACATTTGCGTAGAATGCCAAAGCTATGGATGGGAGGTTGGAGCTAAACAGCATTAGGGGCAGCTATAAGGCCCTGCAGAACTGCAGTGGCAAAGCCTGCCCTGGACTTAGAGAGAGGCAGATGATAATGCTTTGTAAAAGTATGAACAGAACTTCAAGTAGCAGCTTCTAGAATGTCTCTGGTTGGTACCCCTCTGAGAAAAGCTGCTGATGTAGCTGCAGCCCTGGTGGAATGAGACCTAATGCCCTTGGGCACCGGTTTGCTATGATGTAAGTAGCAGAAACTAATGCAGTGGCTTATCCACTTTGAAATAGTCTGCTTTGAAATAGCCTTTCCCTCTGATCCTGCAGCAAATGCCACCAGTAACTGCTCAGTTTTTCTTGGAGCTTTAGTCCTGCTCAAGTAGAATCTTAGTTGTCTGTGTACGTCCAAGTAATGCAGAATCCACTCCCTCTTGTTCTGTGGATTTGGATAAAAAATTGGCAGATGAATAGTTTGGTTAAGAGCAACACTGGAAACCACCTTAGGCATAAAGGAAGGATTGGTCCTGAGGGACACCCTGTCTGGGTAAAATATGATAAAAGGTTCCACAGCCATGAGGGCCTGTAGTTCTGAAACCCTTTTTGCTGAAGTAATTTTCAGGTGCAAAGCTGTTTTCCATTATAAAAACTTTATATCTGCAGTAGCAGCTGGTTCAAATGGAGGCAGGGTGAGCTTTTCCAACACAAAATTGAGGTCCCATGCAGGAATTGGTGATCTTCTGGGAGGCCTTACATTTTTGGCCCCTTTAAGATATTGTTTTAGCAAAGGGTGAGAAAAGATTGGTGGCTCTGTGTTGAAATGAGCCGAGATGGCAGGGGCATGGATTTTTATTGATGAAAAAGATAGGCCTTTGTCAAGCATCTCAGTCACGTATTGTAAAATCTGAGGAATATTTAGCTATGTTGCGTCAGTTCCTTGTGCTTGATTCCAAGCACAGAATCTCTTCCATTTATCAGCATAAGATTTTCTAGTACTAGGCCTTCTGGCTTCCAAAATGACATCCATCACAGATTTACTGAGTGTTTGAATAACTACATGATCAGCCATGCTGCCAGGTTCAGTGTTTGGAGCTGATTGTGCAGAATCTGATTGTTTTGCTGAGACAGTAAGTGAGGTATTTGAGACAGTAAGTGAGGTATTTGAGGCAAATACCAAGCTGGGAATTGAGACATATTCCTTAGGATTGGGTACTAGTGTTGGCGGGGCCAGTCCGAGGCAATTAGTATCATTTTTGTTTTTTCTTGTCTGACCTTTAGTAGGACCTTGGGAAGAAGAGGCAGAGGAGGAAAGGCTTAAACTGAAGGATAGGGCATCCACCTTCCATTCTTGTCTGTGATAAGTCCTTGTGCAGAATTTGTCCAGTTGATAATTCCGAGGAGAGGCAAATAGGTCTATGTCCGGGCTCCCCCATTTCTTTGTCATGCTGAAGACTTGCGGATCCAGTTTCCACTCGTGAGGGTCCATAAGGTTTCTGCTTAAGTCATCTGCCAGAGTATTTTGCTTTCCTGGCAGGAATTGAGCTTGAAGATGTACTTGGTAAGTCAAGGCCGTTTCCCACAATGCCATGGCTAGTCTGCAAAGGGGGTACGAGTGTGTGCCCCCCACTTGTTTATGTACCACATAACCGTGGTGTTGTCCGTCTTTATCAGTAGTTGCCCTGGATGAAGTAAGTCCTTGAAGGCTGTCAGGGCATTTTGAACAGCTAACATCTCTTTCTGGTTGATTTGCAGACATATTTGTTTTGGGGTCCATATGGCCTGAAAGCATCTTCCTGCCAGGTGGGCCCCCCATGCATAGTCTGATGCGTCTGTAGTTAAGGTTTTGCTGGCAGGGGGTAGAGTGAAAGACCATCCCATGTTTTGGTGACATGCCTCTGCCCACCAAAGAAACTCCTGTTGTAGGCAGGGAATGACAGGAATTATTGTTTCCAGACTGTGACAATGTTGACTCCATAAACATTTTAGGTACCACTGTAGTTTCCTCATATGCAGTCTTGCATATGGAATCAGCAGAATGCATGATGCCATGAACCCCAAAGCCTGCAGAATTTGTCTTGCAGATAACTGGGTTTTTGTTACCACATGTTTGAAGTAAATAGCTACCTTTGTTTGTCTGGCGTGAGGAAAGCCATCTGGGCAGTTGTATTCAAGCTCGCATCCAGGAATGTTATCTTTTGAGAGGGTACCAGTTCTGATTTCTTTTAGTTTATTGTGTACCCTAGGCATGTTAGAAGCCTTTTCACAAACGCCAGATGCTGAAGAAGAATGTCCTTGTTCTCTGCTTGAATGAGTCAGTCCAAGTAAGGATAGATTTGTATACTTCTTTGTCTGCAAAATGCAATTACTGGTGCCAGGCACTTTGTAAAGACTCTGGGCGCAGTAGATAAGCCAAAGGACAGCGCAGAGAATTGGTAATGCATAAAGCCAGCCTTGAAACGGAGGTATCTTCTGCACGATTCCCTTACTGGGATATGCAGGTATGCCTCTTAAGTCTGAAGTCACTAGCCAAGCATTCTTGCCCAGCATGGGCAGAAGCTGCTGCAAAGTTAGCATTTTGAATTTTGGAATGTCCAGGAATGTGTTCAAAATTGATAAATCCAGTACTGGGCACCAGGCCTTGTCTTTTCTGGGTACCAAGCCTTGTCTTTTCTGGGTACCAAGAACAGTCTTGAGTAAAACCCTTGTCCTTTTTCCTGTTCTGGCACTGGCTGAATAGCCCCCATATCCATGAGGGACATAACTTGTTTCTGTGCCTCTGCCCATTTATTTTTTGGCAGATCTGGCCAACTGCTTGGAAATGGCAGAGTGTGGAAGTGGAATCTGTATCCCTGGGATATTATGTTTAATAACCACTTGTCCTGGGTTATTAACTGCCAATTTTGAGCAAAAAGTGCTAATTTTCCCCCTAAGGGAGCTGCCAAAAGATAAGTGCTTGGTGATGGCAGAGGGAAGTCATTGAGACTGTTTACTGTAGGGTTGCGTTTTGTTTCCTCCAGATTTGGAGGTGGAGGCACCCCCATTGCTCTGACCTGTAAGAATCCTGTGACTGGTCTCTAGAACCTTTAGGGCACCTGGATTTGCCCTGTGGAGCTCTGTCAGACGCAGGAAAGGACCAATTTTTGTAGGCCAGTGTTTACTGAATCTTGGTGGCTGCACTTTTAAGAAGTCTTTTACAGTTTGCATAGACTTAGCTTTGTCTTCCATTTTCTTTAAAACCTCTTCTGCCTTAATACCAAACAGAGTATCATGCTGTAAAAGTGCATCCAGCAATTTAGCTTTAACATGATCAGGCAAATTTTGCTCTTTTAGCCAGGCATGCCTTCTAATCAGAGATCAAGTAACTGCGGCCCTACGGGAGGCCTCTAAGGAATCAAAACCACATTGCAAAGTATGCTTTCCAAGTTGTTCTGCTGCAAGCAATAATTCCTGCAATTCTTTATTTTCTACACATTCGGAAATCAACATCACTTTCTGTTTCAGTAATCCCATAACATGCTGTTGATACTTAAGCATATGAAACTGGCAGTTTAAGGCCCTAATTGCCAAGGTTGCAGATGTATAAACCTTCTTTCCCCATCTATCCAGTGCCCTGGAATCTCTATCAGAGGGGGTAGGATTTTTTTGCTGTTGAGGCCTTTACACCTTTTGGACCCTGTGAAATAGATTTAGGGTCAGCAACAGGGTTTTTAAATAAAAATTTGTGTGAATCAGGAACCCTGTAATATTGGTCTGGCTTGCTAGGAGCCGGCGATAAAGAGTCTGGAGTCAAGCTTGACTCCGAAAAAACATCACCCACAATGTCTAAAACAGGAGGTATGGCTATACAGGTCTAATGCTGAGGGAGAAGGAAATCCCTGAGCCTCTTTTTTGATTCTGAGAAATCTTGACTCTCTCAGTGAAAATGCACCCTCAAAGTATGCAAGGTTTCTCCAAAGGAATAATCTTCAGGAGGTGCAGATGGGATAGATTCTTCTGCATCAGAATCCTCATAGGGTGGTATAGAAAATTCCTGATCAGAAAAGGAATCGGAAGAAATAGAAACCTGATCTGAAGAAGTGTCTTGCCTAGGCCTCTTATCAGGAAGGGGTTGGGAACCCCTGATCAAGGTAATTAGGTCTTCTGCCATTTTGATAATCTGCTTTTTGTGCATAGAGGTCTGAGCATGTGGCTCATGCATCGTTTTTTTAGCTTTAGAAGTTGCTTTTGTCTTTGATTTTGAAGCTGGCGTTGGTTTTATATAGAAATGCTGAGGTCTGAAGACACCCTCAGAAGCCGGTGCCTGCTCAGCGGCTCCGGACCCATCCGGGGGAGAGACATCCGCGGGTACAATACTTTGAGAATCTCGTGGCATGCCGGACTCCAGATGGGTCTCAGTAGAGGCCTGTGACTCTAAAGTAGCAGGTATCAGGGGCTGGGAAAGCACCTCACTGAGTTTCAGCGAACCGGCTTAGGAGAAGCTTAGTCTTGGAACTCTGTCTCTGTCCTTTTCTTTGCATTTTTTGTGAACTCCGGTAGTCGGATTGCTATCAGATGACATTTCAGGATAGTTCAATCTGTTTCCAAAATATTCTGAAGCAAAGATATACCGACGCTTGACAGTGCATTGGTTAAATCTAGCACAAAACTAACAGCTAGGCACGTTATGATCAGGGCCAAGGCAAGGAATACATTACAAATGGAAATCCTTATGAGGTATTTGCTTCACACAAGTAATGCAATTATTAACTTTTGCTGACATCGGTATGGAGCAAGAAAAAGTTTCCCCAACGGAGTACTAAGCTTTAGTGAAGACTTCGGTTCTGAAACTCGAATTTGAAAATTTCAGGAGTTGGCTGACCGGTACTTGCGAACTGCTTCTGCTTCAGGCACCTCGCAGCAAGGAAGACTGAAGAAGATGGCGTCTGCTGCCTGTTTTATACCCCTGATGACCTGATGTCATGGAAGAAGAGACAGCAACCGATGCGGGACCCAAGACTTATGGAATTCGGGCCGACTGAGGGCAACCTGCCAGCAGATTACCCAAATGTAATGACTGCAACAGTGAAACGCGAAGAACATCTGAAGAATCCAAACAAAAAAAGCACCAGGATAGCAGTTTCCACCAAACACACAATTTATTAAAGTATACCACATAACCATTCGATATGGACACATTAACGCTGACATGCACCAGTACATTTTCGTCAATAGCATCCCAGACTTCATCACACAAACCTATGTAAAAGCTGTTACCCTATATGTACTCTAACCAATTAAAACATAAAACTATGTGGTATACTTTAATAAATTGTGTATTTGGTAGAAACTGCTATCCTAGTGCTTTATTTTTTTTTGGACTACTGGTTATGTTTTGGGCACTTTTCCTCTTTTTTTATGATCTCAAAATAACTGAAGAACTTAGGGTGGTGAGTGCTGTACACCTGAGCTACTGGAAACAGTATAAGATGGTGACAACTAATGCCAATAGGATGGGTAGTACATGCAGCCAGAGGAAAACACTCAAAAGAATGACAGAGAATGGTATCACTTATCTAATACTTGCAGACCCCAAACAGCATACTCTGTCCCTTCTGAAGACCTTTCAGAGAGAGTGAGAAGGGTGCCAGTATGACTGAAATGGTATAGAAGACGGGATTATATGAGCACAGGAGTGGCAGTGTATGAAGCAGGCCTGAACACTAAGAAAGAGATGTGGCTATGCAAAGCAATTAATATAACAGGAATCAATTAGGAAGGGACATAGGACTGCCAAGGAGGGGGCATAACCTACAACTAAGAGGGGATAATTCAGCTTTAACAAGAGGTGATACTTCTTTACTGAGAGAGTGGCTGACACTAAAATTAACTCTCAAGACTGGGTGCTGGGAATAAAGTGGTTAAACACAGTTACCACATTCACTAGCAGATAGTTACTTTAATGACTGCAATAAAGAACAGTACCACAACTTATTTAACTATCCAAAAGAACTGTTTTAATGCTGCCTCAAACTGTTTTTGGGCATTGTTTTCTAAACCTATGTTGGAGAACTCCAGCAGCATGTCTGCTTTTTATAAATCAACTCTTACCAGCTAGACTCTAGTCTGACTATGCTAAATTAGTAACTTTCACATACTCTGCATCTCTCTTGTGCATGCTGTTAAACTACACATGAATTCTAGCTGGTCCTCTTGCATTCCTACACCTACCTCCTCTAGTCTCTCTTCATGATTATTTTGTCACCTGTTTATATGTACTACATTTAACATTTTATAGAAAGCTTGTTTTAACTGATACACACATTTGAAATGTTGCTTCCATACTTATCAGAGACCAGCTTCAGTGTGTAGTATCAGCTGATCTTCAACTAATACACAAATAAAGTACAGTTTTGTACCTACCATAAATGTAGATGTTCGAGGATCTCCATTGCTGCAGTCCTTACATATGGGTAGTCCGCTGTCCACAATCGGCCCGAATACCAAAGGGCTAGAACCGGCGTCGGTCATCGGCGCCCAAGACTGACGTCAGTACGTGCCAGTACAAATGCGCATGACCGACACCATATACTCAGTCTTTCTTGCCTCAGACGCCAGAATGCAAAAAACACCACCCAAAGCCCAACCTAAAAAGGGGGAAGGAGGGGGGGGCTATTTGGACTGCAGCAATGGAGATCCTCGAACATCTACATTTATGGTAGGTACAAAACTGTACTATGTTCTTCGTCTCCCATTGCTGCAGTCCTTACATATGGGTAGAATCCCAGAGCAACGGAAAAAAAAGGGAGGCTGGCCAACTAAATAGCATTAGGAGCTGCTAACATGCCCTGTAAGATTGCAGTGGCAAACCCAGCCCTAGACCTAGAATAAAGAGGTAAATGATAATGCTTTGTAAAGGTATGTACAGAACTCCAAGTAGCTGCCTCTAGAATGTCTTTAGTAGCTACCCCTCTCAAAAAAGCAGTAGAGGTGGCCGTAGCCCTAGTAGAATGAGGCCTGATCCCAACTGGAACATCCTTTCCATGATGAGAGTAACAAAGCAATACAATGGCCAATCCACTTGGAAATAGTTTGTTTCGAGACAGCTTTCCCTTGTGAAGTCAAAGCAAAAGAAACAAATAATTGTTGAGATCTTCTGAACTCTTTGGTTCTGCTCAAATAATACCTTAACTGCCTATGTACATCCAAAGAATGCAAAACTTTTTCCCTTTATTTTGGGGGTTAGCATAAAAGTAGGCTTAATGTATAGATTGGTTCAATGCCACATTAGAAATCACTTTAGGCATAAAAGTAGGATTAGTACGTAAGGAAACTCTGTCATTGTGAAAAATCAGAAAAGGTTCCACTGCCATGAGGGCCTGTAATTCAGATACCCTTCTAGCAGAAGTAACAGCCAACAAAAAGCAGTCTTCCAAGACAACAACTTCAATTCAACTGTAGCTGCAGGTTCAAAAGGAGGCAGAGTCAGCTTTTCCAAAACAAAATTAAGATCCCAGGCAGGAGTAGGAGCTCTTCGTGGGGGTCTTATATTCTTTGCCCCTCTAAGAAACTGTTTAACCAATGGATGTGAAAACAAAGGAGGGTCACAATCATAGTGAGCAGAAATAGCTGCAGCATGCACTTTTACAGAAGAGAAGGACAAACCCTTGTCCAATAATACAGTCAAATATTGCAATGTACAACTCAAATTAGGCAATTTGACATCAAAGCCTTTAGCTGAACTCCAAAGAAAAATCTCTTCCATTTATCAGCATAAACCTTTCGAGTACTAGGTCGCCTGGCTTCCAAAATAACATCCAAAACTTGTTGAGGGAGCTGAAGGCCCTCCTTCTTTAAAACAGAATGCCAGGCTGTCAGGTGTAGGGATTGCACCCTGACATTGAGAAAATGATTGTTTTCCTGAGACAATAAGTGAGGAATCTGTGGTAATGGCCAAGGTGTCCCATGAATTAAGCTCCTCAACAGAGGGTACCAATGCTGACTAGGCCAATCCGTGCTATAAGGATCATGCAAGGTTTGTCCCTCCTGACTTTCAACAGTACCTTTGGAAGAAGAGGCAAGGGAGGAAAAGCATACACGTGAAGGTTGCTCCAACTGAAGGATAGTGCATCTATTTTCCAGGCTGTTGGATGAAACAGCCTTGTGCAAAACAGTGGCAGTTGGAAATTCAGAGGAGAAGCGAACAGATCTATGTCTGGAGTTCCCAAGCCATGGTCAACTGAAGAAATACCTGAGGGTCCAACTTCCATTCGTGAGGATCCACAATCTGTCTGCTCAGAACATCTGCTAAAGAATTTTGTGCTCCTGGCAGAAACTGTGCTCAAGAGTGATGTGCAGATTTAAAGCAGTTTCCCATAACAGCATTGCTTGTCTGCAAAGAGGGTAAGAATGAGTTCCCCTGCTTGTTGATGTACCACATGACAGTTGTGTTGTCTGTTCAATCAACACCAGTCCTGGTTGAAGTAGGCCCTTGAATGCTTCCAAAGCAAATTGAACTGCCAGCATCTCTTTCATGTTGATATGCAAGTGAAGTAGCTCTGGGGCCAAAGGTCTTGAATCCATTTTCCTGTGAAATGAGCTCCCCAGGCTGACTCGAGGCCTGTCGTTAATATCTGACTTGCCTCTGGTTGGGTCACAGAGAGTCCCTTGTTTAGGTGACATTCCTGAGCCCACCACACAAATTCTTTCTGAATGCAAGGCAGAATCAATGACAGTGTCCAAATCGTGGCTGTGTTGAGTCCAAACGCTTTTGAGATACCATTGCAGCTTCCTCATATGCAGTTTGGCATTGGGAAGTACTAGAATGCAAGATGCCATGAACCCCAAGGCTTGAAGGACTGTCCTTGCAGTCAGCCTGGACATTACTGATAACTGTTGGAAGTATAGGTGAAGATTTCTTTGTTTGTCCGGGGTAAGAAATGCCATCTGAGCAGCCGTGTTTAGTCTTACACCCAGAAAACACATCTCTTGTGAGGGTACTAGACTGGACTTTATTTCGTTCACAGAATACCCTAGGCATCTTAAAACTGTCATTACATACTGCAGATGTTGAAGAAGTTCGTGCTTGCCTTGAGCCAGAATCAAACAGTCGTCCAGATAAGGATAAATTTGAATTCCTTTTAGTCTGAGAAAAGCTATTACTGGAGCCAGGACTTTTGTGAATACCCTGGGCGCAGTAGACAAGCCAAAGGGCAATGCAGAGAACTGATAATGCAAATTCCCATTCCGAAATCTCAGGAATTTCCTGCAACTGGGCCTGATAGGAATGTGAAGATAGGCTTCTTTGAGATCCAGAGTCACCATCCAGTGAGCTTTGCCCAACATAGGTAACAGCTGTTGCAGTGTTAACATCTTGAATTTTAGAATTTCCAGAAAGGTGTTTAGAATGGACAAATCCAGAATTGGTCTCCAAGTATTTCCTTTCTTTGGCACTAAGAAAAGACGGGAATAAAACCCTGTGCCCCTTTCTGCAGAAGGTACTTCCTGTATTGCTCCCAACTGAAGCAGAGAAGAAATTTGTGCCTGTGCTTCCAGTCTTTGCTGATGAGGCACATCCGGCATACCTTTGAAAGGAGGGAATGTGTGAAAATAAAATTTGTAGCCTCGATTTATTATGTCCAATACCCATTTGTCTTGGGTAACCAAACGCCAATTCCTTTTGAAAAGTCCCAGTTTTCCTCCTAGAGGAGCTGCCAGCAAGGCAGAGTCCGGCAGCTGAAGACACAGGTCATTGGGTCTGTTTCAAAGGACTGACCCCTGCCCTCCCAGCAGAAAGGGTAGAAGAACTCAAAGTCCTAGAAGTAACAGGGCCCTGAGAGGAAGCCCTACCTCTACCTCGCCTCGACCTGCCCCTAGATTGATAATCCAAGAGGGGAAAGACCATCCCTTAGCAGGCCAATTTCTACTGAACTTAGGGGCTGAACCTGTAAAAGTCCTTAACCGTCTGCATAGACTTAGCTTTTTCCTCCATTTTTTTCAAAACTGACTCTACTGGAGGACCAAAAAGAACATCAGATTGCAGAGGAGCATCCATAATTCGAGCCTTAACATGCTCTGACAAGGTCTGATCTTTAAGCCAGGCATGCCTGCGAACAACTGAACTAGTAGCAGCCACCCTGGAAGAAGCCTGTAAAGCATCAAAACCACACTGCAAAGAATGCTTACCAACTTGGTCTGAAGCATGCACTAAATCCTGAAGCTCCTTACATTCAATACCTTCAGCTAAAGCATCTACTTTACATTTCAATTGGCCCAGCAAATAAATTTGATACCTGAGCATATGAAACTGACAATTTAAAGTTCTCATAGCCAAAGTAGAAGAGGTATACAGTTTTTTACCCCACCTATCCAGGGCCCTAGCATCCTTGTCCAGAGGAACTGGATTCTTAACCACAGAAGCCCTAACACCTTTGGGGCCTTGAGTAATAGTTTCTGGATCAGCTCTAGGACTCTTATATAAGTACTTGTGAGCTTCCGGAACCCTGTAGTATCTATCTGGTTTAACCAGGGCAGGAGGCAGAGAATCTGGGTTAAGGGCAGCCTCAGAAAATACATCCTGAACAACATCCAGTACAGGAGGAATAGCAAAGGGCCTATGCTGAGGCAAAACAAGAATTCTCTTAGCCTTTACGAGAATCAGAATAATCCTGGCCTTCCCATTTGAAATGTTCCCTCATGGAATGCAAAGTCTCAGAGAAAGAAAAATCTTCTGAGGGGACGAGAGGAGTAGTGTCCTCAGCCTCCGAATCAGAATAGGAGGGAAATCCTGAAGTTCTTCCACAGAAGAATCTGACTCATTGGAAGACTGAACCAAACCTCCAACTCTGTCTGTACCCTGGGCCTCTTCTCAGGGGGGGGCATAGAACCCCTAATTAAAGTTATCAAATCTTCAGCCATCTTTAACATGTGCTTCCTAGGAGCTGGACCCTGGGGACTAGCACCAGCAGGGGCAGACTTAGACTTAGAATGGCTTTTGCTTTGAGAAGGAGGAGGCCTAACTACCCTATGAGGGGAGGGAACCACCGACATCTGAGAAGCACCCTCAGCCTGGCCTAACACAGGAGAAGCCACTTCCTGTAGTAACAAAGGCTCCCCTTGAGACTCAGGTAAACTTTCAGAAGGAGCCGCTGAAGTCTTCGGTGGTTCCACAGAACCGGCGTCCGGAGTGGACGACTCATCCTGTTTGGACCGCAAAGCCTTCTTTGCTTTAGAAGAACCAGGCCGGAGAATCCGACGGCATGTTGTAATTACAACGTTTACCAAACACAAGCTTAGCACAGTCCAACCGACGTTTAATAGTACGCTTGTTAAAAGTAGCACAAAAGCGACACCCAACCACGTCGTGCTCAGGCCCTAAACAAGGAATACAGAGTGAATGGTAATCCCTATGAGGAATCGGTTTCCCACAAGAAATACAGTTATTAACTTTTTCTGACATCCGTCAATACTGAGGCAAGAAAAAGACAAAAGTGTCCCCAACGGGGTACTTAGCCCAACTTGGTCTCCGGTCTGAAACTCAAAAACCGACAATTCCAGAACGCCGAACGGCACTTGCAAAAGGCTGCTTCTGCTTAGGACCACGCGGCAAGAAAGACTGAGTATATGGCGTCGGTCATGCGCATTTGTACTGGCACGTACTGACGTCAGTCTCGGGCGCCGATGACAGACGCCGGTTCTAGCCCTTTGGTATTCGGGCCGATTGTGGACAGCGGACTACCCATATGTAAGGACTGCAGCAATGGGAGACTAAGAACATCTTGTATATTTACTCATTACTTGAAGATTAACTCACAGTTTGCTTCATATCTCATACTTCTGTGCACATACATATGATACATTAGTGTCTTTGAATCTTTTCTTCTTGGGTCTCTAGTGTACATCAATTATGTCTAGTTAGGCATGCTGGTTAAAGTATAATAAATAGCAGAGGCTAATGAAGTATTCAATGAGACCCTGGGACAGATGAAGAACCAAGGTAGGAGGGATATGCTGCTGGAGCTAGCTACAGTAATCAGGCAGACTAAATGGATGATTAACACTTATCTTCATCTGCCAGCACAAGCATGAATAAATTATTAAAGGGTCACAAAATGTTTTTGGGAAAGAGTGTAATGCGTTGAAATTGTCAACAAGTATTTAATTAACAAAATCAAGAGTGTATTTTGGTATTTCTGAAGGGGTAAAACTAGTAGAAGCATTTCTATGTTCCACCAGCATATATCTTAAATAAGCACAAGGACTTGTTTTGATGCTGGTTTTTGTACACTGAAATAAAATATGAGAATTAGTTAAAAAAATACTGAAAGGGCATATCAGATATGAAAATTATTAAGCACTATTCAAAACATTATTCACAAATAGATGCAAACAAAATGTAAAACAGGAAAAGCATCTTTGATGTGTTGTATTAATTCAGTATTTTCAATAGCTACTGGATAGATAAGTCAAGCAAAGGTGCTAATTATCACCCTACAATGTCATGGAAATGTGTTCCACTCTGAGACACAGTATTTCCCTCCCCCATGCACACAGGTGAGTACAGTAGTTTACATGTACTTATGCTACTTACTTATTTATTCTGCATTTACTGGGACATTGTCCCACTACACCAGTGTCCTCTTTTTAAGGGGAGACCTGGGGTTGCATTTTTACAAAGTATGAGAAAATAATGCCCAGGGCATTGGGGAAACACCATTTACTCATTCTTCCTCCGCCTCAGTCACCACCAACTCAGACAGACCTTGGTTAAATGTCTCATCTGAACGGTGGCTTGCTCAGGAGTGCACTAACCACACTTAAACTGCACTACAATGTCAGTGCTGTAAAATTAATACAATTGCCTTGTATGGGAAAGTACAGTTTTGTACCTACCATAAATGTAGATGTCCGAACTGGATAGCATCTGCAGTCATAACAAATGGGTTGTCCTGTCGTCAGGCAGCCCTTCGGTCGGCCGGATTCCAAAGTCTGGGTCCGGCTTCGGCTGATGTCGCACTTCACCCGACGTCATCTCTGCTGGTCTTCGGGTATAAAGGCATCAGCCGACGCCATTTTCCTCAGTGTTTCTTGCCCCAGATGCCAGATGCCCTCTTGGAAGGCTAAATTTTGGATAAATGCCAATGTTTCCAAAAAGTAGAAGGCAAACACAAAAAATAAGCATGTATGTACATATATACAAACAAATACACCATAAGAGACTCCCCCCCCCCCCCAGCTAGCTATTAGGAGGGTAAATACCCTAGGAGTACCACAGAGGGGAAGGAGGGTGGGTAATCCTGACTGCAGATGCTATCCAGTTCGGACATCTACATTTATGGTAGGTACAAAACTGTACTATGTCCTTCATGGATGCATCTGCAGTCATAACAAATGGGTAGAATACCATAGCCAACTAGGGATGGAGGAAGAAAAATTATGGTGTAGTTAGGATCCCTTGCAGTACAGCAGTGGCAAACCCTGCTCGGGATCTAGAGTATAGAGGTAAATTATAGTGCTTGGCAAATGTATGCACGGAGGTCCAAGTAGCCGCCTCAATAATGTCCTTGGTTGCCACTCCTCGTAAGAAAGCTGTGGTAGTGGCTGTAGCCCTTGTAGAATGAGGTCTTATGTTCTGTGGAATTGGTTTTCCATGGTAGGAGTAACAGAATCTTATGCAATTTCCTATCCATTTGGAGATTGTCTGTTTGGAAATTGCTTTTCCTTCCCTTCCTGTTGCATAGGCTACTAAAAGCTGGTCAGTTTTTCTGTTACTTTTGGTTCTGTCCAGGTAGTAGCGTAACTGTCTATGTACATCCAAGGTATGCAGCATTCTTTCCCCCCTGTTTTGTGGATTGGGAAAGAAGGTAGGTAGGTGGATTGCCTGGTTTAAAGACACTCTGGATACCACCTTTGGCATAAATGTAGGATTAGTTCTCATGGACACCCTATCTTGATGGAAGATTAGGAAGGGTTGTACTGCCATTAAGGCCTGTAGTTCAGAAACCCTCCTTGCTGAGGTAATTGCCAGTAGGAAAGCAGTTTTCCATGACAGGTGCTGTAGATCTGCTGTTGCTGCTGGTTCAAACGGAGGGAGTGTCAACTTTTCTAGTACAAAGTTCAAGTCCCATGCTGGTAATGGTGGTTTCCTAGGAGGTTTTACATTCTTGATCCCTCTGAGGAACTGCCTGAGTAGAGGATGTGAAAAGACGGGTGGATCAAAGCTGTATTCTGCTGAAATAGCTGATGCATGTATCTTGATGGAGGAATAGGACAGGCCTGTATGTAGAAGCTCTGCCAAATACTCCAGAATGTTAGCAATATCTATATTCGACACATCTTTTCCTCTTTCAGCACTCCAAATGACAAACCTTTTCCATTTTCCTGCATAGTTCCTTCTTGTTGAAGGTCTGCGGGCTTCAAGGATAATGTATTTTACCCTTTGGGAAAGATCTGGATTAGTTGCTGCTATGTGATGTTCCAGGCAGTCAGTTGCAAAGTTTTTAGGTTTGGATGCATGATGCTGTAGTTGTTCTGAGTTAACATCAAAGGCATCAGGGGTATTGACCACATTTTCTCCTGAGACATGCTCCTCAGCAATGGGTACCAGTGTTGTCTTGGCCAGTTCGGAGCTATCAGGATTATCCTTGGACGTTCCTCTTTGATTTTCAGTAATACCTTGTGTATCAAGGGAAGAGGTGGAAATGCATATGCTGTCAGACCTTTCCAGCTGAAGGAGAGCGAATCCACCTTCCATGCAAGTGGGTGGAATGTCCTTGTGCAGAATTTTTTGAGCTGGTGATTGAGAGGGGAAGCGAATAGATCTATTTGTGGCATTCCCCATTTCTTTGTGATGGTCTTGAAGATGTCCGGGTGTAGCATCCATTCGTGAGCATCCGAGGTGGTTCTGCTTAACATGTCTGCTAGGGTGTTCTCTTTTCCGGTACAAATATTGCCTGTAACTGGATGTTGTAGCTGAGTGCCAGATTCCAAAGGTCCAAAGTCATTCTGCATAGGGGGTATGAATGAGTGCCTCCCTGTTTGTTGATGTACCACATGACTGTGGTGTTGTCTGTCCTTATCATCAAATGGCCTTCTTTGAGGAACGGTCTGAATTTTTGGATTGCCAGTTTTACTGCCAGCATTTCTTTTGGTTTATGTGCAGGTGCAGCTGGTCCTGAGTCCACAATCCTTGTACGCATTTGTCCAGCATGTGCGCCCCCCATCCTAGGTCTGAGGCGCCTGTTGTGATGGTTTGGCTTGTTCGAAAGTTGTGGAAGGGTAGGCCTGGGTTTGACTGGCATGCTTGAGCCCACCATAGGAACTCCTGTTTTAGGCATGGGATTAGTGGTATTTCTGCTTCTAGGCTGTGCCTGTGTTGAGACCATAAATTCTTTAGGTACCACTGCAGTTTTCTCATATGCAGTCTGGCATGTGGGACCAAGATTATGCATGATGCCATGAAGCCCAAGGCCTGCAGAACTTTTCTTGCTGTTAGTTTGTTCTGTTTTGTTAATGCCAAGAAGTAAAGAGGGAGTTCTTTTGTTTTTCTGCAGTTAGGAATGCCATTTGTTTTACTGTGTCCAATTCCGCCAAGAATGTTCTTGTTTGGGATGGTATCAGCCTTGACTTTTGTAAATTGACTGTGTATCCCAGGGCTTGTAGCAAGTAAATGACCCTTTGTAAATCTGTTGTCAGCTTGCTTTTGTTGTCCGCTTGTAGCAGGCAGTCGTCCAGGTATGGATAAATTTGGATTCCCTGTAGTCTGCAGTGAGCGATTACTGATGCCAGGCATTTTGTGAATACTCTGGGCGCAGTAGATAAGCCAAAGGGCAATGCTGAGAATTGATAATGCTCTGATCCTGCAAGAAATCTGAGGCATCTTCTGCAATTTGGTCGAATGGGGATGTGCAGGTATGCCTCCTTGAGATCTAGAGTTACCAGCCAACACTCCTTGCCCAGCATGGGAAGAAGTTGCTGTAGGGTCAGCATTTTGAATTTTGGGACAATGATATATGTGTTTAAGATGGACAGGTCGAGAATAGGTCTCCAACTTTTTTCTTTTCTTGGTACTAGGAAGAGTCTGGAATAGAATCCTTTGCCCTGTTCTGTTATTGGTACTCTTTCCACAGCTCTCATCTTTGTTAATTCTGTTATCTGCTGTAGAGCTTCTATTTTTTTAATTTGGAGGCAGGTTTGGCATTCCTCTTTTTACTGGTAAGGTGTGGAAGTGGAACCGGTAGCCTTGGTCTATGGTTTGCAAAATCCACTTGTCTTTTGTGATATAGTGCCAATTTTTCAAAATTAAGGCTAATTTTCCGCCTAATGGTGCTGCTATTTGCTCCCTGGTAGGCGGAGTTAGAGCCAAGTCACTGTGATTGTCCTGTTGCAGTGGCAGTGGTTGTGTCTGTGCCTCTGTTATTACCTTGCCACTGTCGTCCTCTGTAGGCACCTCCTCTGGATTGATTTCTGCCTCTGGAGCGTCTATTCCTGCCCCTTTGGGATCTTGTGGAGTCAGGAAAGGACCAATTTTGGCAGGCCAGTTCCTGCTAAACCTTGGGGCTGAACCTGTAAGAAATCTTTAACTGTTTGTACAGATTTTGCCTTTTCTTCCATTTTCTTCATTACCTGCTGGGCAGGTGTACCAAATAAACTGGCCTTATCCATAGGAGCATCTAATAGCTTAGCTTTAACATGATCCGGTAAGACCTGCTCTTTCAACCATGCATGTCTTCTAATCACTGTGCCAGTCATGGCTGATCTAAATGAAGCCTCCAGTGCATCATAGCCACATTTTAAGGAATGGTTACTAACCTGTTGTATGTTATTCACCATTTCTAATACATATTTCTTATCTATAGATTCATCAGAGGATACTTTTTTAGTTAACTGATCAAGCATAAACTCTTGGTATTGGATCATGTGAAACTGACAGTTTAAAGCTCTAGCTGATAGAGTAGTAGAGGTGTAAACTTTTTTCCCCCATCTGTCCAAGGACCTGAATTCCCTTTCTGAAGGAATAGGCTTTTTGCTGTGGTTGAGGCTACTGCCTTAGGCCCCTGGAAAATAGTTTCGGGGTCTGCCAGTGGGGCCTTGTATAGGTGGTGATGAGTGTCTGGAACCCTGTAAAATCTATCAGGTTTGGCAGGGGCTGGAGGTAAAGAATCAGGAGCAGTGCAGACATCATTAAATGCATCATCCACAACAGGCAAAACAGGGGGTATAGCTAAGGGCCTATGTTGTGGTAAATGCAGGAAGGTCCTAAGCCTTTTTCTTGAATCTGAGAAATCTTGTCCCTGCCATTGGAATTGTTCTCTCATGGCATGTAAGGTTTCCCCAAAGGAAAATTCCTCTGGTGGAGAGGCAGCTGGAATGGATTCTTCAGCATCGGAGTCTTCATAAGTAGAAAAAGGATCCTCTGGCTGTTCTGTAATGTCGGAGTCATCCGCAGAATCATCAGAGGACACTGGCTCGGGGGGCTCTGTCCTAGGTCTCTTTTCTGGGGGCTGAGAGGCCCTGTCTGGGTGAGATTGGGATCCCCTAATTAAGGATATTAAATCTTCTGCCAGAGTAAGCATTTGTGAACTAGAAGTGGGCCTGTGTGAGGAAGGTTTTACAGGCACTGACTTAGCAGATTTGGCTGCTTTAGCCCTGGCAAAGGCCTTGATAGACATGGCTGCAGGGGGTCTAGCAGCACCACGTGCTGGGGTAGAAACATCCAAAGGGATGGTGTCTGATAACTCACTAGAAACCACAGTTGTAGGCAAAATTTCTGAGGCCGATTCAGGTAAGGTAGCAGGAGCCTCAGTAGTAGCCATGGATTCGGCTGAAGATTGACCAGTTTTCTCGGTTTCGGCCGAAACCGAGACACTCGCGGCTTGCTTAACCGTGGTTTCGGCCGAAACCGCGGACCGCGAGTGTCGGTCTTTTTCCTTGCGTTTTTTAACAATTTGGGTAGTCGGAGGATCCGATGGC
Source organism: Protopterus annectens (assembly GCF_019279795.1). NCBI lineage: Eukaryota > Metazoa > Chordata > Ceratodontiformes > Protopteridae > Protopterus > Protopterus annectens. The sequence continues at coordinate 769,503,592 of NC_056748.1, forward strand.
ATAATGTAGGCAAAGTGTGAGCCGAAAAACTGTTCAGCAAACTCCGACCGACGCCTTAGCGTTCGTCGGTTGAAGGAAGCGCAGGCCGAACAGGCTGCTACGTCGTGGTCTGGGCCTAAGCAAGGCAGACAATAAGAGTGGAAATCTTTATGAGGTATTTGTTTCCCACAAGTTAAACAGTTATTGACTTTTTCTGACATTGGCTGAGGCAAGAAAGAGTCCCCAACGGGGTACTTAGCTTTTTAGAAGTCTTCGAAGTAGTATTCGGTAGTAGTAATCTCTGGATCTGACCGACCGGCACTTGCGAACAGCTTCTGCTTCGGGCGCCACGCGGCAAGAAAGACGGAGGAAAATGGCGTCGGCTGATGCTTTTTAGAAGTCTTCGAAGTAGTATTCGGTAGTAGTAATCTCTGGATCTGACCGACCGGCACTTGCGAACAGCTTCTGCTTCGGGCGCCACGCGGCAAGAAAGACGGAGGAAAATGGCGTCGGCTGATGCCTTTATACCCGAAGACCAGCAGAGATGACGTCGGGTGAAGTGCGACATCAGCCGAAGCCGGACCCAGACTTTGGAATCCGGCCGACCGAAGGGCTGCCTGACGACAGGACAACCCATTTGTTATGACTGCAGATGCATCCATGAAGGACATCAACCCACACCACTCTGATTTTCCAGAACTAAAGGCGAGTTGATACCTGTTAAGTCGCTGACACTACTTACATTCATTTTCTCACTTAGAAACCAGGATAAAATCTTATCAATTTATTTGCTTAAGATTTGTGCTGGCCTTGAGATAGTGATCTACAATTGAAGCTTGGAGTTCTTTAATGTACGAGTTTTTCTTTGGTCTCAGGTAAGTGGACTGACCAAAAAGGTCCATTACCATGGTCTGGGAGTTACAAAAAATGCAAATACAGTGAAATTATAGCGCAACACAGCTACTGTATTAGTAATAACAGACTAATATAACGGTGATAAGTAACCTGCTTTGAAACAAAAAATGAACAGGAGAATAAATCAGGAGAAAAGAAAGAAAGCACCTCTCCTCCCATCTTCTGGTGATATCACTAAAAGTCACCTTGGAATGACTGCTTTAGGTGAACTAGCAATCAAAAAGCCACCCAGACCTCTAAATCTTAAAGCATTCAGATACACCAAACCAGCCTTTTCAAAATTAAGACATACCATGTTTTCACGAGTTCTAAATTAACTCCCTCCATTTTAAAGATAAGCATACAAATTTTCAAAATGTCAACAAAGTTAGCAAACTACACATGAATAACATTGCATTTTGAATGAATGGGTATTGGGTACGACCTGGGTCAACTCTTTATACTCACAGCTATTCTGTCCTGGAACTCTGCTGTTGGAACAATAGGTATCGTTCCACCATGTTTTCCAAACTTCCTTTCCAAACTTTCTTGGACGGACACTAGATAAAAAGAACAAAAATCAAATTAAAATTACTATTTTTTTTTTTTTTTTTTATTTACCCGACTTCTTATTTATTTATTATTATTATTTACGGGGAGAAAAGCTCCACAATACATAGTTTAGTTACATGAATAACTACAAAGAAACTATGCATTGGTAACTTCTTGCCAAGCATTCCCTTAAGAAAACCAAGCACCATCTCCCATCACTCCTGACTAACTTTACAACTTGCATATTACAAGAGATAAGCAGGAAAGCATATGTAAAGGTACTCACCATAAGAGTAGATTACTGAATTCATTCATGTTTACATAGTAATTCTTTATCCTTGGGGTTACAGCTCCATTAAGGCAGGATGATTCTTCCTAAAGATTCTGCACTACAGCAGACCCCTTACCTGACTGGTTGGCAGGGATGTCATTCATTACAGAGCATAGAGGAATAATCCAGAGACTATCTAATCAGTTTTCAGATTCTTCTTCTTTCGGCTTTTTTCTTGGTTAGGGGTCGCCACAGCAGAACTCTGGTCCGCTAATGATTGGCAGTAGATTTTTTAGGGTGCCGAAGTGCCAGCTCGACTCCCAACCTTCAGTGAAGGCACACCCACTCTACGCATGTCTTTTGACCGCAACTCTACCATGGGGAGGACATGCAGACTCCCCACAGAAGGTGCTCCAGCCAAGAATCGAATGGGAGAACCTCTTGCTGTGAGGCAACAACGCTACCGCTGCACCACCAGATTAAAGGTCTCAAAAATATTTTGAAAGGTTGTAGACATGAATCTTGGTACAAAACAGTGGTATGCTTTGCAGGTCAGACTCTTTCACCTAACTCCAGCTAAAAAACAGAGAAGATGCCTCTCTTAGAGCAGTCAAGCATGAAAACATTGTGATATCAAGCAGTAAATAATACTTCACTGCAAGTGAATAAGACTACACAAATTCTTCAGTAATTAATCTACACTTTAATGTATTTTTCTGATCAATACGCTTACTCAAGATAAGTGAACATTCTGCCCAGCATCTTGCAGTCATACCACTTGCTGCAGTAATGCACCAAGATAAGGGATAAGACTATATATGGCAAGAAAGCAAACATTATTTACTTAACATAATGCTGGATTACTTTTCATCCTAGTCTATCTCATATGACTACTGAGGTATGGAGCCACTTGCTGGATCTGATATGGACATCTGCCAGTGCTATCAGCTTTGAGCTTCTTTAATTTTTTACCTCCCATAACACCCTGCTCCCATTCTAGCTTCGGAAAGAGTTTGCCAATCACAAAAAACACTATTCCACAAAACCGCATACCTATATAAGCATACAAAACAAGCAGTAGCACGTAGGAGTGAGGTCTAACTGCTGCTGATAAACTGTGAAAAATGGTGACATTTTGGCAGGGGGAAGAAGGGAGGGATGTCATATCGGATGGACTAAGATAAAAAAGAATGCGTTATGGTACACATGTAGCTTCCATACACTTTTACTCATTCATCTAATCTGACTACTGGGACAGAGTTCCAAGCTACCTTCTTTTTAGGTGGTATCACAGCAGACTATCTTTTAGAACCAGAGCTCTGAAGGATACAGTGAATCTGGATATCACATCTAATGTATAATGCTTAACAAGGGCATGCAATGTAAACCATGTTACCGAAGCATATACTTCCTCCACCAATGAAGTTCTGAAAAAGGCAGTGAAGGTAGCCATAAATCTAATGGAATAAGCTTTAGGTTTAGAGTCCTCTTGTCACTTAAGTAAACAAAAGGTAATGCAATCAGACAGACATCTGGATAAGGTTGGCTTAGAAATATTTTCTCCTTATTTTGTTTTGAGTAAAAGGAAATAAACAATTGGGAATCTTTCTTAAATTTCTGAGTTCTGTGTAGACAGAAAGTACAGTTTTGTACCTACCATAAATGTAGATGTCCGAACTGGATAGCATCTGCAGTCATAACAACTGGGTTGTCCTGTCGTCAGGCAGCCCTTCAGTCGGCCGGATTCCAAAGTCCGGGTCCGGCTTCGGCTGATGTCGCACTTCACCCGACGTCATCTCTGTTGGTCTTCGGGTATAAAGGCATCAGCCGACGCCATTTTCCTCAGTGTTTCTTGCCCCAGATGCCAGTAGCCCTCTTGGAGGCTAAAATTTGGATAGATGCCAATGTTTCCAAAAGATAGAGGTAAACACAAAAATAAGCATGTATGTACATATATACAAACAAATACACCATAAAAGACTCCCCCCCACCAGCTAGCTATTAGGAGGGTAAAATACCCTAGGAGTACCACAGAGGGGAAGGAGGGAGGGTAATCCTGACTGCAGATGCTATCCAGTTCGGACATCTACATTTATGGTAGGTACAAAACTGTACTATGTCCTTCATGGATGCATCTGCAGTCATAACAACTGGGTAGAATACCATAGCCAACTAGGGAGGAGGATAAAACTAGATTATGGTGTGTTTAGGATCCCTTGCAGTACAGCAGTGGCAAACCCTGCTCGGGATCTGGAATATAGAGGTAAGTTATAATGCTTGGCAAATGTATGCACGGAGGTCCAAGTAGCCGCCTCAATAATGTCTTTGGTTGCCACTCCTCGTAAGAAGGCTGTGGTAGTGGCTGTTGCCCTTGTAGAATGAGGTCTTATGTTCTGTGGAATTGGTTTTCCATGGAAGGAGTAACAGAATCGTATGCAATTTCCTATCCATTTGAAGATTGTCTGTTTGGAAATAGCTTTTCCTTCCCTTCCTGTTGCATAGGCTACAAAAGTTGGTCAGTCTTTCTGCTATTTTTGTTCTGTCCAAGTAGTAGCGTAGCTGTCTATGTACATCCACGGTATGCAGTATTCTTTCCCTCTGTTTTGTGGGTTGGGAAAGAAGGTAGGTAGGTGGATTGCCTGGTTTAAAGACACTCTGGATACCACCTTAGGCATAAATGTAGGATTAGTCCTCATGGACACTCTATCTTGGTGGAAGATTAGGAAGGGTTGCACTGCCATTAAGGCCTGTAGCTCTGAAACCCTCCTTGCTGAAGTAATTGCCAGTAGGAAAGCAGTTTTCCATGACAGGTGTTGTAGGTCTGCTGTTGCTGCTGGTTCAAAGGGTGATAGTGTCAACTTTTCTAGCACAAAGTTTAAGTCCCAAGCTGGCAAAGGTGGTTTCCTTGGAGGTTTTACATTCTTGATTCCTCTGAGGAACTGCCTGAGCAAAGGGTGCGAAAACACAGGTGGATCAAAGCTGTATTCTGCTGAAATAGCTGATGCATGTATCTTGATGGAGGAGTAGGACAAGCCTGAATGAAGAAGTTCGGCCAGATACTCTAGAATGTTAGGCATATCTATGTTTGACACATCTTTTCCTCTTTCAGTACTCCAAATGACAAACCTTTTCCATTTTCCAGCATAGTTCCTTCTTGTTGAAGGTCTGCGTGCTTCAAGAATAATGTCTTTAACTCTTTGAGAAAGTTCTGGGTTAGCTGTTACTATGTGATGTTCCATGCAGTCAGTTGCAACGTTTTTAGGTTTGGATGCATGATGCTGTAGTTGTTCTGAGTTAGCATCAAAGGCATCAGGGGTATTGGCCACATATTGTTCTGAGACATGTTCCTCAGCAGTGGGTACCAGTGTTGTCTTGGCCAGTTTGGAGCTATCAGGATTATCCTTGGACGTTCTTCCTTGATTTTTAGTAATACTTTGTGTATCAAGGGAAGAGGTGGGAATGCATATGCTGTCAGGCCTTTCCAGCTGAAGGAGAGCGAATCCACTTTCCATGCCAGTGGGTGTAATGTCCTTGTGCAGAATTTTTTGAGCTGGTGATTGAGAGGTGATGCAAATAGATCTATCTGAGGCATTCCCCATTTCTTTGAGATGGTCTTGAAAATGTCCGGTGCAGTTTCCATTCGTGGGCATCCGATGTGGTTCTGCTTAATATGTCTGCTAGAATATTTTCTTTTCCCGGTACAAACATTGCCTGTAACTGGATGTTGTAGCTGAGTGCCAGGTTCCACAGCTCCAAAGTCATTCTGCATAGGGGGTATGAATGAGTGCCTCCCTGCTTGTTGATGTACCACATGACTGTGGTGTTGTCTGTCCTTATCATCAACTGGCCCTCTTTGAGAAATGGTCTGAACCTTTGGATTGCCAGTTTTACTGCCAGCATTTCTTTTAGGTTGATGTGCAGGTGAAGTTGATCCTGTGTCCACAATCCTTGCACGCATTTGTCCAGCATGTGGGCCCCCATCCTAGGTCTGAAGCGTCTGTTGTGATGGTCTGGCTTGCTTGACATCTGCGAAAGGGTAGGCCTGGGTTTGTCTGGCATGCCTGAGCCCACCATAGGAACTCCTGTTTTAAGCATGGAATTAGTGGGATTTCTGTTTCTAGGCTGTGACTGTGTTGGGACCATAAATTCTTTAGGTACCACTGTAGTTTTCTCATATGTAGTCTGGCAAGTGGGACCAGGATTATGCATGATGCCATGAAGCCCAAGGCCTGCAGTACTTTTCTTGCTGTTAACTTGTTCAGCTTTGTTAGTGCCAAGAAGTAAAGAGGGAGTTCTTTTGTTTTTCTGCAGTTAGGAATGCCATTTGTTTTACTGTGTCCAATTCCGCGCCCAAGAATGTCCTTGTTTGGGATGGTATCAGCCTTGACTTTTGTAGATTGACTGTGTATCCCAGTGCTTGTAGCAAGTAGATGACCCTTTGTAAATCTGTTGTCAGCTTGCTTTTGTTGTCCCCTTGTAGCAGGCAGTCGTCCAGGTATGGGTAAATTTGTATTCCCTGTAGTCTGCAATGGGCAATTACTGATGCCAGGCATTTTGTGAATACTCTGGGCGCAGTAGATAAGCCAAAGGGCAATGCTGAGAATTGATAGTGCTCTGATCCTGCAAGAAATCTGAGGTATCTTCTGCAGATTGGTCGAATGGGGACGTGCAGGTATGCCTCCTTGAGATCTAGAGTTACCAGCCAACACTCCTTGCCCAGCATGGGAAGAAGTTGCTGTAGGGTCAGCATTTTGAATTTTGGGACAATGATGTATGTATTTAAGGCGGACAGGTCGAGAATTGGTCTCAAACATTTTTCCTTTCTTGGAACTAGGAATAGTCTTGAGTAGAACCCCTTTCCTTGCTCTGCAGTTGGCACTTTTTCCACAGCTTTCATGTTTGCTAACTGCATTATCTGTTGTAGAGCCTCTGTTTTTTGATTTGGAGGTAGATTTGGCATTCCTCTTTTGATTGGTAAAGTGTGGAAGTGGAACCGGTACCCTTGATCTATGGTTTGTAAAATCCACTTGTCTTTTGTTATATAGTGCCAGTTTTTTGAAAATAAGGTTAACTTTCCGCCTAGAGGAGCTGCTATTTGTTCCCTGGTTGGCGGATTTAGGATTAAGTCACTGTGGTTGTGTTGATGTAGTGGCAGTGGTTGTGTCTGTGCCTCTGTTGTTACCTTGCCACTGTCGCCTCTGTAGGCACCTCCTCTGGATTGGTTTCTGCCTCTGGAACGCCTGTTTCTGCCCCTTTGAGATCTTGTGGAGTCAGGAAAGGACCAATTTTGGCAGGCCAGTTCCTGCTAAACCTTGGGGTTGAACCTGCAAGAAATCTTTAACCGCTTGAACGGATTTTGCCTTTTCTTCCATTTTCTTCATAACCTGCTGGGCAGGTGTACCAAACAAACTTGTCTTATCCATAGGAGCATCTAGTAACTTTGCTTTAACATGATCCGGTAAAGCTTGCTCCTTTAGCCATGCATGCCTTCTTATCACTGTGCCAGTCATGGCTGATCTAAATGAAGCCTCCAGTGCATCATAGCCACATTTTAAGGAATGGTTACTAACCTGTTGTATGTTATTTACCATTTCTAATACATATTTCTTATCAAGAGATTCATCAGTGGTTAGCTTTTTAGTTAACTGATCAAGCATAAATTCTTGGTATTGTATCATGTGAAACTGACAGTTTAAAGCTCTAGCTGAGAGAGTAGCTGAAGTGTAGACCTTTTTGCCCCATCTGTCTAATGACCTTGCTTCCCTTTCAGAAGGAATAGGGTTTTAGCTATGGTCGGCTACTGCCTTGGGACCCTGGGATATAGTTTCGGGTCTGCAAGAGGGGCCTTGTAAAGGTGGTGATGAGTGTCTGGCACCCTGTAAAATCTGTCTGGTTTGGCAGGGGCTGGAGGTAAAGAATCTGGAGCGAGCAGACATCATTGAAAGCATCATCCACCACAGAGAGAACAGGAGGTATAGCTAAGGGCCTGTGTTGTGGAAGGTGCAGAAAAGTCCTAAGTCTTTTCTGGAGTCTGAAAAATCCTGTTGCTGCCATTGGAACTGCTCTCGCATGGCATGTAAGGTTTCCCCAAAGGAAAATTCTTCTGGTGGGGAAGCAGCTGGAATGGATTCTTCAGCATCAGAGTCTTCAAAATTAGAGAAAGGAGCCTCTGACTGATCAGTTATGTCTGATTCATCGGCTGAATCATCAGATGACACTGGCTCAGGGGGCTCTGCCCTAGGTCTCTTCTCTGGGGCTGAGAGGCCCTGTCTGGGTGAGATTGAGATCCTCTAATTAATGAAATTAAATCTTCTGCCAGAGTAAGCATTTGAGAACTAGAGGAGGGCCTGGTTGAAGGGGGTTTAACAGGCACTGATTTAGTAGTCTTGGCTGCTTTAGCCCTGGCGAAGGCCTTAATGGACATGGCTGCTGGAGGCCTAGCAGCACCATGTGCTGGGGTAGAGACATCCAAGGGAATGGTGTCTGATAAGTCAGTGGCAACCACCGTAGTGGGTATAATTTCTGAGGCCGATTCAAGAATGGTAGCAGGGGCCTCAGTTGTAGAGATAGATTCAGCTGTACTTTGATCAGTTTTCTCGGTTTCGGCCGAAACTGAGACACTCGCGGTTTGCTTAACCATGGTTTCAGCCGAAACCGCGGACCGCGAGTGTCGGTCTTTATCTTTGCGATTTTTGGCAGATTGGGTAGTCGGAGGATCCGACGGCATAATGTACGCAAAATCAGAACCGAAAAACTGTTCAGCAAACTCCGACCGACGCCTAAGCATTCGTCGGTTGAAAGAAGCACAGGCCGAACAGGCTGCTACGTCGTGGGCTGGGCCTAAACAAGGCAGACAGTAAGAGTGGAAATCTTTATGAGGTATTTGTTTCCCACAGGTTAAACAATTATTAACTTTTTCTGACATCGGCTGAGGCAAGAAAGAGTCCCCAACGGGGTACTTAGCTTTAGAAGTCTTCGAAGTAGTATTCGGTAGAAGTAATCTCTGGATCCGACCGACCGGCACTTGCGAACAGCTTCTGCTTCGGGCGCCACGCGGCAAGAAAGACTGAGGAAAATGGCGTCGGCTGATGCCTTTATACCCGAAGACCAACAGAGATGACGTCGGGTGAAGTGCGACATCAGCCGAAGCCGGACCCGGACTTTGGAATCCGGCCGACTGAAGGGCTGCCTGACGACAGGACAACCCAGTTGTTATGACTGCAGATGCATCCATGAAGGACATCCTTAGTTGCCTGTGAACATCCATTCCACTCATCCATCCATCCAGAAGCCCTTTTTCTCCATTTTGCACACGGGAATGGGGTGTCACTAACAGTGACAATCACCTAGAGACAATGATCACACCACAGGGTGGCTAGCCCTGCTGCAGTTCTTTCAAACCACATTTACACATGCACACCTATGGATGATTTCGGTGTCCAATCCACCTGCTGCATACCTTTGGAATATGGAAGGAAATCACAGCACCTGGAGAAAACCCATGTAAACACATGGAGGACATGCAGACTCCAAAAAGAAGGCACTCCAGCTAAGAGTCAAACCAGAGAACATCTTGAAGCGAGGTGACAACACTACTTGCTGCACCACTGTGCCACCCCTGTGAACATCCAGTGTGTGCAGCAAATATTATCCTATATTCGAGTTACTGGGGAAGACACCTGGTAAACAAATTAGTTGGGTTCAGGTTGGATTCTGATGCTATTTTTGGTACAAAGGAAGAGTTAACTTCTTAGTGCGACTACATCCTTATGGAAAATCAAGTGCAGTGGATGACTACTCATGGAATTTCAATATTCTTCTGGCACAAAAAATGGCAACCAGAAATACAGTTTCCAAGACAGAAATTTCAGTCCTACCCAACAGACTGGTTCAAAGGGTGGCCTTGATAAAGCCTCTAGGACAAAATTCATCCCATAGAAGAGTATGGCCCCTATCAGAAAGATGCAAGACAAAAGTACAGTTGGGTACACTTACCATAAATGTAGATGTTAGAGTGTATTCACTGTTGCAGTCATTACATTTGGGTAATCCTGCTGGCAGTTGCCTTCAGTCGGCCTGAATTCCAAAGTCTTGGGTCCTGCGTCAGCTGCTGTCACCCCTTCCCCGACGTCAGGTCGTCAGGGGTATAAAAGAAGCAGCAGACTCCATTTTCTTCAGTTTTTCTTGCCCCAGATGTCAGGTGCCCCCTAAAAGGGTAGCCAAAATTTATATCTGTATATAAAAATACATGCACCAATAAAAACGAACTTCATCTACAAGCAAATACACCACATAGGTTGTATAAATCAGAGAAGGAAAGACGAGTTCCATCAGCAAAAAGTGGGAAGGCGGGTGGGTAACCTGGACTGCAACAGTGAATACACTCCAACATTTACATTTATGGTAAGTGTACACAACTGTACTATTTTCTATGTGTTTCACTGTTGCAGTCATTACATTTGGGTAAAGTCCCAAAACTGTGGTTGGGAGGCTGGAGCTAAATAGCATTAGGAGCGGCTATGAGGCCCTGCAGAACTGCAGTGGCAAAGCCTGCCCTGGATTTAGAGTAGAGTGGCAGATGATAGTGCTTTGTAAAGGTGTGCATTGAACTCTAAGTAGCAGCATCTAAAAGGTCTTTGTTTGGCACTCCCCTAAGAAAGGCTGCTGAAGTGGCTGCAGGTCTGGTAGAATGTGGCCTAATGCCCTTAGCCACTGGCTTGTCATGGAGTAGATAGCAGAAATGAATGCAGTGGCCTATCCACTTTGAAATAGTCTGCTTTGAGATGGCCTTTCCTTGTGATCCTGCAGCATATGCCACTAGTAATTGCTCTGTCTTCCTGAAAACTTTGGTTCTGTCCAAGTAGAATCTAAGTTGTCTATGTACGTCCAAAATAATGCAGAATTCTCTCCCCCTTGTTCTGTGGATTTGGATAAAAAGTTGGCAGATGAATAGTTTGGTTAAGAGCCACACTGGACACCACCTTAGGCATAAATGTTGGGTTTGTCCTAAGAGAGACCCTGTCAGGATGAAAAATGATAAAAGGTTCCACAGCCATTAGTGCCTGTAGCTCTGAAACTCATCTTGCAGAAGTTATTGCTAGGAGCAGAACTGTTTTCCAAGACAAAAGCTTTATATCAGCAGTAGCAGCTGGCTCAAAAGGAGGCAAGGTGAGTTTTTCCAAAACATAATTGAGGTCCCATGCAGGTATTGGTGATCTCCTTGGAGGCCTTAAATTTTTTGCTCCTTTGAGGTACTGCTTTAATAAAGGATGAGAAAAGAGTGGTGGCTCTGTATTGTAATGAGCCAAAATGGCAGAGGCATGAATTTTAATCGATTAAAAATGTAGGCCTTTGTCCTGCATCTCAGTTAAGTACTGCAAAATCTGAGGAATATTTGGTACAGTTGTATCAGTTCCTTGTGCCTGATTCCAAGCACAGAATCTCTTCCATTTCCCAGAATAAGATCTTCTAGTACTAGGCCTTCTGGCTTCCAAAATGACATCCATCACAGCTTTACTGAGAGGTGTGTTTTGTATGACTACATTATCCGCCATGCTGCCAGGTTTAAAGTCCTGAGGTAGCTGTGCAGGATATGATTTGTTTTGCTGGGACAGTAGCTGAGGTATTAGAGGCAAGGTCCAAGCTGGGCATTGAGACAAGTTGCTTAGGATTGGATTCCAGTACTGGCAGGGCCAATCTGGGGCAATCAGTATCATCTTTGGCTTCTCCTGTCTGACCTTTAGGAGTACCTTGGGAAGGAAAGGCATATACTGATAGGTTTTCCCAGCTGAAAGATAGGGCAGATAGGGTGTCCACTTTCCATGCTAGTCTGTGATAAGTCCTTGTGCAGAAACTTTTTAGCTGGTAGTTGTGTGGGGAGGCAAATAGATCTATGTCTGGGCATCCCCATTTCCTTATCATGTTGAAGACTTGTGGATCCAGCTGCCACTCGTGGGGATCCATGAGGTTTCTGCCTAGTTCGTCTGCCAATGTATTTTCCTTTCCTGGCAGGAATTGTGCCTGCAGATGTACTTGGTAAGTCAATGCGGTGTCCCACAAAGTCATGGCTAGTCTGCAAGGGGGTAAGAATGTGTGCCACCCTGCTTGTTTATATACCACATGACCATAGTATTGTCTGTCTTTATCAGTAGTTGTCCCAGATGAAGTAGGTCCTTGAAAGCTGTCAGGGCATTCTGAACAGCTAGCATCTCTTTTTGATTGATATGTAGATGCATTTGGTTTGTAGAACATGTGCCCTGAATGCATCTTCCTGCCATGTGGGCCCCCCCAGGCATAATCTGATGCATCCGTTGTTAGGTTCTGCCTGGCTGGGGGTAATGAGAATGGCTGCCCCTTGTTTTGGTGACAAGCCTTTGCCCACCATTGAAAATCCTGTTGCAGGCAGGGAATGAGAGTAATCATTGCATGTTGCGTCCAGACACTTTTTAGGTACCATTGAAGTTTCCTCATATGCAGTTTTGCATATGGAATTAGAAGGATGCCATGAAGCCCAAAGCCTGCATAATTTCTCTTGCAGACAACTGGGCTTTTGTTGCCAATCTTTTGAAATAGGTAGTCAGTTGCCTTTGTTTGTCTGGCGTGAGATAAGTCAACTGGGCAGTTGTATTTAAGCTTGCACCCAGGAATATTATCTCGAGAGGGTACTAGTTTTGATTTCTTTTCGTTGACTGTGTAACCCTAGGCATGTTAAAGTCTTTTCACAAACGCCAGATGCTGTAGTAGAATGCCCTTGTTCTCTGCTTGAATGAGGCACTCGTCAAAGTATGGATATATTTGTATTCCTCTGTCTGCAGAAAACAATTACTGGGTGCCAGGCACTTTGTAAAGACCCTGGGCGCAGTAGATAAGCCAAAGGGCAATGCAGAGAATTGGTAATTGCATTGAGCCAGCCTTGAATCTGAGGTATCTTCTGCATGATTGCCTGATTGGGACATGCAGGTATACCTCTTTTAGGTCTAAAGTCACGAGCCAAGCCTTTTTGCCCAGCATGAGCAGAAGCTGCTGCAAGGACAACATCTTGAATTTTGGTATATCCAGGAAAGTGTTTAGAATAGATAGGTCCAGTATTGGTCTCCATGTTTTGTCCTTTCTGGGTACCAAGAACAGTCTTGAGTAAAATCCATGTCCCTGCTCTTGCCGTGGCACTTGTTGAATAGCCCCCATGTCCATGAGGGATGAGACTTGTTTTTGAGCCTCTGCCCATTGATTTTTTGGCAGATCTGGCCAACCATTTGCTTTTGGCCGGGGATGAGACTTGTTTTTGAGCCTCTGCCCATTGATTTTTTGGCAGATCTGGCCAACCATTTGCTTTTGACCGGGTATGGAAGTGAAACTTGTAGCCTTGTGACACTGTTTAGAACCCATTTGTCCTGGGTTATAATGTGCCAATTTTGAGAGAAAAGTGCTATTTTTCCCCCCAAAGGTGCTGCCAGTAGGTAAGTGCTTGGTGCACACAGGGGGAAGTCATTGCGACTGTTTCCTATATAGTTGTGATTTGTCTTCTCCACTTTTGGAGGTAGAAGCACCCTATTGCTTAGACCTGTACGATCCTTGCGCCTGGGATCTGCCTCTAGGACATCTGGATCTGCCCCTTTGAGGTCTGTCTGACACTGGAAAGGACCAATTCTTTGAAAGCCAGTTTCTGCTAAACCTAGGTGGCTGTACTTGCAAAAAATCGTTGACAGTTTGCATAGATTTTAGTTTGTCCTCCATTTTCTTTAATACCTCTTTTGCCTTAACACCAAACAAGGTATCATGCTGTAACGGTGCATCTAATAATTTAACTTTAACATGATCAGGAAGATAATTCCTTTAACCAAGCATGCCTCCTAATTACAGAACCCATAACTGCGGCCCTGCAGGAGGCCTCCAGAGAATCAAAACCACATTGCAAAGTATGCTTTCCAACTTGTTCAGCTGCATGCAATAAATCCTGCATTTCTTTGTTTTCTGCACATTCCAAATTTACCAACATTTTCTGTTTAAGCAATGTCATGACATATTGCTGATATTTGAGCATATGAAACTGGCAGTTTAAGGCCCTTATAGCCAATGTAGCAGATGTGTAAACCTTCTTTCCCCATCTATCCAGTGCCTTAGAATCTCTGTTAGAGGGGGTAGGGTTTTTTGCAGTGGAGGCCTTAACCCCTTTGGGACCCTGTGAAATAGTTTCTGGGTCTGCAGTAGGGTTTTTGAAAAGGAATTTAAGAGAATCAGGAACCCTGTAATATCTGTCAGGCTTGACAGGAGCTGGAGGTAAGGAGTCAGGGGTCAGACTAGACTCTGAAAACACAAACAATAACACAGGTGGAATAGCTAGAGGCCTATGTTGACGTAGTAAAAGGAAGTCCCTGAGCCTCTTTTTAGATTCTGAAAAATCTTGGCTCTCCTAGTGGAAATACTCACTCATGGTATGTAAGGTTTCCACAATAGAATAGTCCTCAGGAGGAGAAGCTGAAGGAATAGATTCTTCAGCATCAGAATCATCATAGGGGGGAAGTGAATATTCCTGATCAGAAGAGGAATCAGAAGAAACAGAAACCTGATCTGAAGATTCATAGTCTTGTCTCTTGCCTAGGCCTCATATCAGGAGGGGGGATGGGAACCCCTGATCAAGGTAATCAAGTCTTCGGCCATTTTCAGCATCTGTTTTTTGGGCATGGAGGCCTGTCCATGTGGCTGTTGAGTTTGTTTCTTTGTCTTTAAAGGTGCTTTAGTCTTTGCCTTTGAAGCTGAAGTTGGTTTAATGTATAATTGTTTAGGTCTGAAAACACCCTCAGAAGCCGGTGCCTCAGCGGCTCTGGACCCATCTGAGGGTATATTTTCCGTAGGCCCAATACCTTGAGTTTCCACAGGCCTCGGTGTCTCCACATGGCTGTCGGTTGCGGCCTGTGGCTCTGAGGTAGCGGGTGTCAGGGGCTGCGAAAGCGCCTTACTGAGAACCGGTGACTGGCCTAGAAGAGGCTTCGTCGTCTGTTTTGGACCTCGGATGCCTGTCTTTTACTTTGTCTTTGCGTTTTTTATACATTCCGGTCGTCAGCTGTTCTGACAGCATTATGTAATTAAATCTTCGTCCAAAATAATGTAAAGCAAAATCAAACAGATATTTAATAGTGCGCCTATTGAATCTAGCACAAAACCGACAACTAGTAACATTGTGGTCAGGGCCTAGGCAAGGAATGCAGTAAGAAAGTCCTTATGAGGTATTTGCTTCCCACAAGAAATACAATTAACTTTTACTTTCATCGGACTGGAGCAAGAAAAAGTTTCCCCAATGGGGTACTTAGCTTTATTGAAGACTTCGGTTCTGGAATTCAATTTTGAAAATCTCAGGAGTCAGCCGACCGGCACTTGCGAACTGCTTATGCTTCAGGCACCGCGCGGCAAGAAAGACTGAAGAAAATGGCGTTGGTTGCAACTTTTATACCCCTGGCGCACTGATGTCAGGGAAGAGGCGACAGCAACCGATGCCGGACCAAGACTTTGGAACTCGGGCCGACTACGGGTCGCCTGCCAGCAGGATAACCCAAGTGTAATGACTGCAACAGTGAAACACTATGAACATCTGTAATCCAGGACTAACATGAAAACTAGCAAAAAAAACCCACTTTAAAGCATTTATCTTAGCAGAGTTCCAGAGATCACGTCAGTCGTCAAGCGATACAAATGAGATCCATGGAGAATGGGTGGTGCAGGGCATTATGAGGCAAACGTTTAAGCTTCAGAACGTACAGTTGTGTACACTTACCATAAAATGTAGATGTTCGAGTGTATTCACTATTGCAGTCATCACACTTGGGTTATCTGCCTGCAAGTAGCCCTCAGCCAGCCCGAATACCAGAGACTTAGTATTTCTGCATCGGATGCTGTCGCTCCAGGACTGACGTTAGGTCATGAGGGGTATAAAAACAGGCAGCCGATGCCATTACATCAGTTTTTCTTGCCCCAAATGTCAGGAGCCCCTCCAAATAGGGTGCTAAGTTATGGTGGGGAAAACACCACCAGTAGAAAGTAAATACCAACACCAATACCCCAGAAGGGATGAGTAATAGCCATAGAGAGGAGAGAGAGAAAACCAGGGGGGGCTGGAGGGAGGGAAACCAGGACTGCAACAGTGAATACACTAGATCATCTACATTTATGGTAAGTGTACACAACTGTACTATGTTCTTCGTGTTTCACTGTTGCAGTCATCACACTTGGGTGGATTCCCAAAGCTGAAGAAGGATGGAGGCAGTCAAGAAGAGTTAGGGCTGGCTAGTATGCCTTGCAAGACTGCTGTAGCAAAACCTGTCCTGGATTTGGAAAAATTAGGCAGGCGGTAATGCTTGGTGAAGGTGTGTACAGAACTCCAGGTAGCAGCTTCCAGGATGTCCCTGGTAGGGACTCCCCTGAGAAATGCTGTAGAGGTAGATGTTGCCCTAGTGGAATGTGTTCTGGCCCCCTGAGGGGTTGGTTTCCCATGGTGCTTGTAGCACAAATGGATGCAGTGTGCTACCATTTGGAAATGGTTTGTTTTGAAATGGCCTTGCCCTCTGCCCCTGTTGCAAAGCTGACTAGTAACTGGTCAGATTTTCTGAAGGGCTAAGTCCTATCAAGGTAGAATCTGAGCGGTCTCTGCACGTCCAAGGGTGCAGGATTCTTTCCCCTTTATTTTGAGGATTAGGGAAGAAGGTTGGCAAATGGATGGATTGGTTGAGAGCCACACTGGACACCACTTTAGGCATAAAGGAAGGGTTAGTCCTGAGGGAAACCCTGTCAGCATGGAAAATAATGAAGGGTTCCACAGCCATCAGTGCTTGTAGCGCAGACATTCTTCTAGCTGAAGTGATGGCTAAATGCAAGGCTGTTTTCCAAGAGAGGAATTTTAACTCTGCTGACACAGCAGGTTCAAAGAGCTAGGGGAGTGTGAGCTTCTCCAGTACAAAGTTAAGGTCCCAAGCAGGGGTAGGTGCTCTCCTTGGTAGTCTTAAGTTGTCGGCTCCTCTCAGGAACTGTTTGATAAGAGGGTGCGAGAAGAGAGGTGGCTCAGTGTTGTAATGAGCAGAAATGGCTGAGGCATGTATCTTAATGGAGGAGGACAGGCCTTTGTGGAGTAGATGTGCTAAGTAATCCAGGAATAGAGGCAGGGAGAGCAGTGCTGTGTCCTCTCCTTTAGATTGAATCCATGAGCAGAACCTTTTCCACTTAGCATAGGATTTTCTTGTACTGGGTCTTCTGGCTTCAAGAATGACATCCAGCACCTGGTTGCTGGGGGAGAATTCAAGGAATAAACCAGGCTGCAAGATTTAGGGTTTGCAGTTGTGAATGCAAAATCTGTACCTCCTGCTGAGAGTGTAGGGTTTGGTTCTGGTGTAGGTGCCAGGGTGGCACCAGTGTCAGGCTGCGCAGGAGTGGGTACCAGTGCAATTGTCCTTGGTCTGTCTTGTTTTATCTTGAGTAATACCTCTTGACAGAGGGGGAAAGGCATAGATTGAGAGATTTACCCACTTAAAAGATAGGGCATCCACTTTCCAGGCCCTGCTGTGAGGATTCCTGGTAGAAAATTTGCTGAGCGGGTGGTTGTAGGGGGAAGCAAAGATCCACCTCTGAGGTCCTCCATTTCTGAATCAGAAGGTTGAAGGTGCTGGGCTCCAATTGCCACTTGTGTGGGTCTAGGAGATTTCTGCTTATGTCCTCTACCAGTGAGTTTTGTTTGCCTGGCAGGAATTAAGCTTGCAGATGGACTTAAATGTCCAAGGCTGTGTTCCACAGGGCCATGGCTAACCTGCAGAGTGGGTAGGAATGGGATCCCCCCTGGTTGTTGATGTACCACATAACTGTGGTGTCTTTTTATTAGCAGCTGTCCTGGAAGAGTAGGGATCTGAAAGCTGTCAGGGCATTCTGTACAGCTAGCATATCTTTTTAGTTGATGTGCAGATGAATTTGGCCTGGGCTCCAGTGGCCCTGAATACATTTTCCATCCATGTGTGCCCCCCAGGTATAGTCTGATGCATCTGTGGATAGGGTCTGGGCAGCATGGGGTTGAGTAAACTGCAGTCCCTTGTTGTGGTTCCATGCTTCCGTCCAGCAAAGAAACTCTGTCCTTAGACAGGGTATGATAGGAATGACTGTTTCCAGGTCCTGAGAATGTTGGCACCAAAGACCAAGTACCATTGAAGTTTCCTCAAATGCAGTCTTGCATATGGAATTATCCGAATTATTATTCTGATGAGCAGATCGGGGCCGGAGCCGATGCGATCAGATCCGAAGGGCCAGTATGCTCCGACCTAGCCAGAGCCGAAGGCATATTGACCACCTCGGATCCGAAGCTCAGCTCTCGACTCCGAGAGCCTGGATCCGAAGAAAAGGGACCCGACAGGCTCAAGGGTGCTGTTGGTGCCAAAGTATCAGACTCTATTGGCCCCGACATTCCCCCGGCTCTGACGCTACTCGGCTCCGTAGACCCCGAACCCGGAAAGCGGGTCGGGGAAGGAGCAATCTGGGCGAAAAAAGGGGTCGAGCTCCCCCCCAGAGGGGGGGGGGGGGCAGGAGCACTCCCATCTACAGCTGGGCCTGGAGGAACCTTATCATCCGGTCCAAGTCTGCATCTGTTAGGCTTCTCGTGGACCTAGAAGAGGCCACCGAGGCGGGACGGGAGTGCCGCCTCGATGACCTCGAGGGAGACCGGGCCTCATCCCTCCTGGCTTCCCTATCCTCCTGGCCCAAGGTGGGAGGTTGAGTCCCAGCCAGGGGAAGGGAAGTATCCGTAGGCGCGGCAAGAGCCACAGAGGGACCAGAGGACGGAGCCAAGTCCGGGGGCAGAAGTCCCGCCAGAATCAGCTTCGACCTCCGTTCCCGGATAGCCCTGGGGTTGAATGCTGCACAAATAGAGCAGCCAGAAGACAGGTGTTCAACCCCAAGGCATATAACGCACAGAGTGTGACCATCAGCCGGGGAAAGCTTATGGCCACACTCGGTACACTTGGAGAAAAAAGTTTTGGCGGCCTCAAACATAATAACCTAAAAACGCACACACTAGGCCCCAAAACCACACACACACACACACACACACACACACACATACACACACACACTCCCCCCCCCTAAAGCTCTCACGAGAAACGAGGGAGGAAAGGCTAACAATTACTCTAAAACTAATGGAAAGGTAACGCACACACAAAACTCACTCAAAAACTTTAACTATAGTCGAAAAAGAAAAGATTTTTCTCACAGAGAAGACCTGGAAGCTCAAGATCAAGCTGCTGGTGTAACCACAGCAAACTAGATCTGGGGTCAGGAAGGGATGGCAGGGAGTTATGGATAAGGGGGAGAAGCTTGGATCTTAGCTGCTGGAAAACTGCCGGCTCGGATCCGATGTGGATCCGATAACCCATAGGTTGATGCACAAATGAAGTTAACTACTTCAGATTGACTGTTTCCAGGTCCTGAGAATGTTGGCACCAAAGACTAAGTGCCATTGAAGTTTCCTCATATGCAGTCTTGCATATGGAATTATCAGTATACAGGAGGTCATGAACCCTAGGGATTGCAGTATTTTTCTTGCGGATAACTGGAATCTGGTGGCCATTTGTTTGAAGTAGTCTGTCAGATAGACTTGTTTTTCTGAAGTGAGGAATGCCATCTGGGAAGTTGTGTCCAAGCTTGCTCCCAGGAATACAATATTTTGACTGGGTACCAGTTTCGATTTCTTTTCGTTGATGGTGTGTACCCCAAGGAAGTGAGAAGGATTTTCACAAATGTCAGGTGGTGCAGCAGCAATTCCTGACTGTCCGCCTGAATCGGGCAGTCGTCCAAGTACGGGTAAATTTGGATATTTCTCTGCCTGCAGTATGCAATGGCTGGAGCCAGGCATTTTGTGAATACCCTGGGCGCAGCAGATAAGCCAAAGGGAAGTGCACAGAACTGATAATGCATAGATCCTGCCCTGAAACTTAGGTACTTCCTGCATGACTCCCTTATGGGGATGTGCAGATAGGTTGATTTTATGTCTAGGGTGACTAACCAGGCATCCTTAGCTAGCATAGGAAGAAGCTGTTGCAGTGTAAGCATTTTGAATTTTGGTACCACCAGGAAGGTGCTGAGAATTCAAAGATCCAGGATTGGGCGCCAAGAGCCCTCTTTCCTGGGTACCAGGAAGATTCTGGAGTAGAATCCTTGACCGCTCTGTTCTACTGGACACTGCTGAATAGCTCTGATGTTGAGCAAGGAAAGTACTTGGTTTTGAGCCTCTGCCCACTGGTTTGGAGGAAGGTCTGGAAACCCGCTTGGGGTTGGCAGTGAATGGAAATAAAATTTGTACCACTGGGATACAATGTTGAGGACCCACCGGTCCTGAGTGATGGACATCCAGTTTTTTGCATGGAGGGCAAATTTTCTCCTAGGGGCACAAGGAATTGGACAGGGCTGGGGAGTGGAGCAAACAAGTCTTTGTGAGCTTTTTCCTTAAGGAGGTGGCTTACCACTCCCTGCTTTAGGGATGGGGGCACTCCATTGCTTAGATCTCTGCATACTCTGAGACTGTAGTCTGGACTGTCTGTTTCCCCTGGGTATGGTTTGAGAAGGCCTGGATGGGGCTGGAAAGAACCAGTGTTTGGAAAGGCAATGCCTACTGAATCTAGGGGGTTGCACTTGTAAGAATTCTTTAACAGTCTGCATAGATTTAGCTTTTTCTTCCATCTTTTTAAGAACCTCTTCTACTTTGGTGCCAAACAGTCCTTATTCAAAGGAGCGTCTAGAAACTGATTTGAAATGATCTGACAAGGTCTGCTCCTTCAGCCAAGCATGTCTTCTTAGTACAGAGCGCCAGTGACTGCTGCCCAGCAAGATGCTTCTAGGGCGTCAAAGCCGCATTACAAAGTATGCTTGCTGACTTTGCAGGAGCTTATGCAATCTGCAAGCCATTCTTTATTTTCTGCACAGTCTGAAAAGGTTGCCACTTTTTGTTTAATAAGTTCCACAATATGTTGCTGGTACTTCAGCATGTGAAACTGACAATTCAATGCCCTAATAGCAAGAGTTGCAGAGGTATACAAGTTCTTACCCCATCTGTCCAAAGCTCTGGAATCTCTGTCCAAAGGGGTGGGATTCTTGGCTGTAGCAGCCTTGATACCTTTAGGCCCCTGGGAATTGATCTCTGGGTCAGCAGTAGGATTCTTGAAAATAAATTTACGAGTGTCAGGTACTCTGTAGTACCGGTCTGGTTTCCTAAGGGCAGAAGGTAGAGAGTCAGGAGTAAGACTGGATTCCATAAAAACATCATCCACAACATCCAGGACAGGGGGTATTGCTAATGGCCTGTGCTGAGGCAGCTCTAGAAATTCTGAGTCTCTTTTTGGACTGAGGAAAGTCTTGGCATTCCCAGTGGAAATGCTCTCTTAAGGTATGTAAGGTTTCACCAAAGGAAAAATCCTCTGGACGGGAGGCAGAAGGAATGGATTCCTCTGCATCTGAATCCTCATAAGCAGATAAGGGCATGTCTTCATAATCAGAAATCTCAGTCATCAGACTCCTGGTCTGTAGAAGCTGAAGGGGATTGAACTCTGTCTCTTAGCAGGGGAAGGCTGACTTCTAATCAGCGTGATAAGGTCTTCGGCCATTCTAAGCATTTGTTTTTGTGGAATGGGAGCAGATACATGCACTTTGGTCTGTTTTCTAGGTGTAGTGCATACTCTGGGTCTAAGAAACTCGGTAGTTTTGGTTAAAAAAAGAAGTAGACGGTTTGAGTCGAACATCGGCTGAGCGAAGAACTGCCTCAGAAGCTGGTGCCTGCACAGCGGCTCCGGGTCAATCTAAGGTAGAGACATCCGCAGGTTCCACAGTCGAAGAAGAGTCACATGGCATACTGGACTCCGAATGAGTCTCAGTAGAGGCCTGCGAATCCATTGAAGCGGGCATCAGGGGCTGCGAAAGCACCTCACTGAGTATCGGCGGACTGGTGACTAGCTTAATGGAACCATCATCAGCAATTTTTGACCTATGCGGTCTGCCTCTGTTTTTATCCTTACTTTTTTTGGAATATCGGTAGGCGGATGGCTTACCAAAGCCATTTTAATACAGAGATACAGAGTGAAAGAATTTAGTGACAAAGAGCCGGACGACGAATGGGTTGGGCGTTAAGACACAAAACCAAAAGCGAGGGACATTGTGGTATGGGCCTAAACAGGTGACGCAGTGAGAATGAAAATCTCAAAGAGGTATTTGCTTTCCACAGGCAAGCCAATTGTTTTTCTGACATCAGTTAGAGCAAGAAAAAAGGATCCCCAATGGGGTACTTGGCTTTAGAAGACTTCAGGATTATTCAACTAGTAAATAAATTCAGGTGGCGGCCAACCGGCACTTGCAAACTACTTCTGCTTCGGGCTCCTTGGCAAGAAAGACTGATGTAATGGTGTCGGCTGCTTGTTTTTATACCTCTGACGACCTGACGTCAGTCCTGGAGCAACAGCATCCGATACAGGAATACTAAGTCTCTGGTATTCGGGCCGACTGAGGGCTACCTGCAGGCAGATAACCCAAGGGTGATGACTGCAACAGTGAAACATGAACATCCAAAAGCCTGAATTGCCAGCCACAGATTTTGTCAGATCTCCTAACCCACTGGTTGAGGAAGACAGGCAAGAAAACATTAGATGTGTGTGCTATGATGAATGGCACACAGAAGAATCATGAATTGAGTTCACATACTCCAAAGTTATTACACCTCAGACCCCAAATTTATACATTTACTTATTTTTACATTCTTGTTTGGTACATCTGGCCTGATTTTATTTAATAGGATGAATTTTATGCTTGGTACTAGCTACCAGTAGTGACAAACACAGATTAGCAAAAAACAAAAAATCTCTTTGCCAGGAATCAGTCCTCCGATCCATGAATAACTAGAAGTTAATCAGGGATAAACCACAAAGTTCAATTTCCCCTGACAGGTTCTCTTTCTGACCGTGGATATTTGCCATTTAAAGACTGCTCCTACTCCAAATCAAAAACTTGTCCAAGTTCAGGACCTAAAAACAAAGTTCTGCTGAATGGTAGCCCTGGCAAAGAAAGCACAGGTCCAGCAAATGAGTTCGACTATTGAAAGACAGCCATCTTCTTTCTTTCTGAGAATTGCAAATAAGATCACTACTATGATTTGATGGGCTGAAAGCTTGATCCATAAAGCACAGTGATAAAGTCCTGACTGTGCGCCATACAATTCAGGTTCTATAACAGCCCCAGCACTGGGAGAGTCAGTTGGAAGGACAGGAGTGTACATCAGCTGTGAGTTCACACAGCATAAGAGAAGCAACAACAGTGTCAGACCACTGCAGAATTACCACCTGCTGAAGAGTGGGTGATGTAGCAGCAGAAAGGGTGTTTAGGGACTGCTAACCAATCTAGCAGCATGTGCAGTACTGTGTGGAGATTTAGTATGCAAGTGGAAGCATACTCGCACAGAAGTTCAGCACCACAGGCTACAATGACATTTGTGGATAGAGAAGGGGTTAGAGGAACAGGCAGCACCTAAAAATGCCAAACTAGCCAACAGTGATGGCACACAGAGTCCTCAACTCACACTCCATTGCTGAACACTAAAAAAAAAAAAACAGTTTTGATAGGCAAACACCCCCTGTAAAGGATGCTTCTCTGACCCCACACACCGACAACAGCTTCTAAAATTGCATCTGCGCAAACAAAGTAGTAAGGATTGACTGAAGGACTTTGAGAAGTCAGAAATGGTTAGGGAAAGGGGAAAAAGGTAAAAAAAAATATGGTGTGGTAGGCTCAAACTACAACAATGCATGTGCTTACCACCATATATAGCAGCCAAATGATAAATGCACTGAAGAAGTATGTCAGCTCAAAGCAGAAACAAGACGTTGTTGTAGAATACAAAATAAAATGGATGGGTGAATGTATGTGATTAGATGCTCAAATGCAATGCAGCAAAGTTCCAACCAACAATTATGAAGGAAAAACCAGCACAAGTTTGCTTAACTAAAGCTTAATGTGCCTGCCAGTACTGGCAAATGGAAGCATCTGAAATTCACTATGACTGCTCATACTGCAATACAGCACTATATATTGGGTTAAGAATGCCAAACCAAAAGTACTATCCTGTTTGTTTTTTCATTCCATTTTTACTAAAAAGACAACAGACACTAAAAATGGGATGTTAATTTTGCTCAACCACCACCCCCAAAAATACTTTATGATATAAATATTTTTTTCTGCAAAAGTTACATGATACTTAACTATTTCAGTCTCAAATTAACTCACAGTAGCAAAACAGTGTAATAGCCATTCTTATTTACTTCAATTTGATAACTGGGTAAGTGAGCTAATTATCAGACCCCTTTTAGCCATGACCCAGGCTCACTGGCCAAACATTTGATATTACATATATGAACAGAACAAACAAAATGAACGTTTGACAATGACAGAGTAAAACTTACAAGTGTGAAGGAGATGTTAGAACAAAACCATGAATATATAAAGAACAATAATATGATATATACGTTATACTCTAATAGCATATAAATGGTAGGAACTCTGCATCAAAATAGTGTGCATAATACTTTCGTAGCATTCCTATTGTGTTAACTTTAATGATGGCAGTATTGCTAGTAGTAGGTTTATGGTACTTCAGAGCTGGTATGTTCGCACCATAATGCTTGGTTAATCAAAAGGCTGTATACAAGACTTCTGTTCAGGCTTGGCAAAACTATGTATAGCAGAACATAAAAGCATCTCAAACAATACAGAAAAAGTGCAAAGAACCAATACAGCAGCAATATCAATGTCAAGCAGTGTGAAACTCAGAACAACTTAATTCAATCAAATAACCTGCAAACGCAATGAAAAAGACAAACCGTTTCTACCAAATGGCTAGTAGTATATGAAAAGATGCACAGGCAAAAACAGCTTCGTCTATTCATATCACATGGCACTTTTACTAATTTCAGTTATTTAAGTTGAATATCTGCATAAAACCATTCAGTAATTATTTTATGTAATGACAGCAACTGTTACATAGATAATGCTAGCTGGGAAAACATGCAGTGTATAAAAACGCTTTTCAAGAGAGCAAACATGTGCTTACCATCAAATTCAAGTGCTACCTAAAAACATGACTTATATAAACCACTGCATAAATGCCAATACATTTACATATACTTACATTATCCGACTGACACCAACTGATGAACGCTATAATGCAATACTGAAACAGACTGTTCATTCGATCCTAGACAATATAATGCCCTTAACAATACTTACTGATCTACATTCTCCCTCTTTGTGTGGGTCAGTATAGATTCTAACTATGCCCTACCATAATTACATTTACATAAATATTCAGTTATAAAATAAACAATTTAAAGCCTAAATTGGTTAGAACTGCCACATCGTCTAACGTGTACACAACTTCTTACCACCTATAAAATTATCCAGCATCTATCTGCCTACCCAGTATTAAAAAACATTCTGCACAAGTATGTTCCCAGTCATTATGATCCAGTGACCAAAAACCCATCTACAAACCAGGCAAATCTGCTGGGCATTGTCTGTCCTTGTACAAGGTTGTTAAGGCATGGAACTACCTGTATCCATCAGGTCTATACCCTCCCAATCTAACTAAAATCTGGTTCTGTTCTTGCTTAAAGCCTGGATAAACCATATCCCTAAATATGAACTGCCACCTTTCCATTCCTTATACTTCCTTACCTACCCTTCTTCACTTACTTCCTTACTGCCATCTAATTCTTTTCCCTGACTTTCTAAATATAACATAAGCCTGTTTTTCCCTCACTTCATATTGCAATTCCTATTTGTATTAATCTATCTTACCTTTGATTTCTCTACAAATGGTCTAAAATTTCTCTAAATATTAAATGATTGTCATATACCTTGCATCTATTCTTAACCATTGTTTTTATATTATGTCTAATTTGTTACAATTATCTACAGATGTTTTTGTTTTATTTTTGAAAATTGTAAAATTATTGTTCTTGAAATGTTTTGTAATAACTTGGAACACTTCTCCCCCGGGCCTCTGTTGAAAATGGGCTTCTACCCAGTTGGACTTTACCAGTAATCAAATATCAATCAATAAATAAATAAAAATCTGAAGGACGTCCCAAGTCTGTTGAAGGCATTACATATCTTTACGCACCTTATATCATTAAGGTGTTATGTCATTTATTATCAGATGCATAGAGATCATACTTGCATATTAGGCCCTAAATGACCCAGTCACTAATACTGGTAATTAGTTTGTAGATGCAGAAGGGAGTGCTTCTTTATGGAGTTGTCAAAAAAAATTATTTAAGCCTACAAATATGCTGGTAGTTATTACACTTACCCATGGAAAACATCCATCCCAACTAGACTACTAGCCCTGCTTACCTATGCTAGACAAACCCTGTGCTTTATGCAAGTGAGAAACAAAATGACAGTACACTGACAGAAATATTAGAAGAATGTTTAAAATCAAGGTGAACCAGTAACTGAAAAGGAATCACTAGCATCTTTGGATACAAACTACTTATCCCTGCTGCTGTTTGATCACTGTTAAACAACAGTCGCTAAACTTGTGTGACAGTAGTGTCTAACAATGTATCTGCTAAAAATCTGTGCAAAACCAGCATTGCTATGGCTTATGCCCCAACAGACACTTTAATAAAATTATCAGTTCTGATACAGGGCACAGAGGATGATTCAAGATAAAGAAAAAATAATGAGAATTACTACACATACATGTATGTATGCAAACTTTAACAGATGAAACTCCTTTAAACACCAGGTACTTTGCATTTAATGCTAGAAATGGGATTAATGGTGATACCAAAATAAAGTGGGAAGCAACAGATAACTTTTTAGTTAAATCGGCTAGTTTAGGTAAACAAACTAAAGAATTCTTGCCAGAGATGTCTAGAGGTTACAATGGGAGGAAGGAGTAGTAAACAGCCTTCTTACCTACCTGACATGTCAAGCTAGAAAGATCCACCCCAAATCTGGACTCCCAAGGCCCAAGAACAATGGGACAGTGTTAAGCAGGCTGCCATATCCACCACCATAATACCAATCATTTAGCCACAGAAGAGTTAGCCATGAAAGGGAAATGCACCTAATGAGACTACCAAAGAATTTAAATACTGATCTAGCATCCAGCAAGGCCCCATAAAAAAAACTTAAAAGCATAAAACTTTCCTCCCAGTTGACCCTTTCCCTGCTATTCTACATTAAGAAGGTGTTTCTCTGCACCCCCGTGGCATAAGTATGCTGATCTAACCTGTATGAGTTGGGGATTGCTGGTGGAAAGCTTACTGTGTGTTTTCCTGACTGGTAATAGGCTTAAAACTTGCTTCTCTTTGCTTGAATTTAAGCCTCGTGTTTGTGCAGTGCTGCTCTATGTGCAGCAGAGCTTAGCAGTGCCCTGTACAGATGCAAAAGCCTAGAAGGTCCATAAACTGCTATCAGTGAAACCCTTCCATGCTGTTCTAGGAGCAACTCAGTTGCGCACTGAGCAGTGTTGTTTTATTGATCATCTTTAGCCTACACAAAGTATAGGTCCCTCTTGTAGTCGAGCACAGTCCTGTCAAATTAATCCATTCCTTTCTCTAACAATCTCTAATAAAACAAACCTACAGTAAGAGCCTGCTATCATGGAGGGGCAATTTCCTATCATCTCTTTGGCCAGTCTGATAGACATGGGTATCCTGAGACAATACAGCAATTGTCTCATGTACACTGACAACCACTTACTTCTGAAACAAACAAATACTTTATGTGAGAGATGTAGTTACACTATGAAATTGGAGGCAAGACTCTCACACAAGGACAAACCAAATGCCAAACAGGTCGTCAGCACACATTCGTTTCCCACACTAAATAAGGACATGACACAAAACCACATATGCGGTGGTACTCGCTAGTAACTTACCAAAAGATCAGAGGCCTCCCAAACAGAAGCCACTTACATACATAATGCAAAAAACCACACCACTTAACACCACACACACACACACACACACACACACACACACACACACACACACACACACACCACTATCTCAAACCCATAAGGCGTCACACCACAAAACCTAATGTATTGGTCATAGGTGACTCCATTGTGAGATGCACAAATGTTCCCCTCACCACGCTGGACAAGGAGCAGGCTACAGTTAACACCTCGTCATATGCCAGGATCCATTAAGTCCCTCAACCACAAGTACCGTTATGACTCTGCCATAGTCCATGTAGGGCTGAATGACTTGATATGTACTCACTAGACCATATGAACAGAGATACGACTGAGCTCACAGACTATCACAGGCAGGTACAAGCCTAGCCTTAAGCAGCATTTCACCTTCTCAAAGAATGATGTCACAATACAAACAAAAAATGATGGACTTTAACAACTGACTTAGCTTCTGGTGTCAGTCCAAGGGGATCCAATATCTGTCAGCCTGGGAAGACACTGTAGACAGGCCACACTGCTTTGCCAGAGATGGCCTGCACCTGTCTCTTCTAGGCTTTCGGATACTGGCAAAGGCATTAGCCACCCCTATTGTGCCTTTTTTAGGCAGTGTCAAAATAACCATGCTCCCAATATAGCAAATTCTTCTCTAGATAAACTCAAGGTACTGCTGTTTAATGCTAAACTGCACTCCCTGGAAGCACACTCCTTACTTTGAAGATGCTGACATCTGTACAATCACTGAGACATGGTTCAAAGGTGCGGAAAGCACCCCGGCTGTGCAGGGCTACAATGCCTTCCATACATTCGGATTGCAAACTGAGCATGAAAGAACCAAAGGAGGAGGTGTATCCATCTTCATTAAGGATAAGTACACCTCTAGACTGGTCAAACAGTATGACTCTCTTGAGCTAATCCATGTCCAAAGACCCCTACCACATCACAGCTAGCTATAGGTCCCCTAACATGAAATATGAAAAGCATACTGCATACCTGGACTTACTGGAGTCACTTGCCACACAGCCCAACACCTTACTCATGGGTGATTTAATTATCCTACCATCAACTGGAAAACATACATTACCACAAACATGCTGGCTCAGATGCTCTTGTAATTTGTCAATGCAAATGCTCTGGAACAGCTAGTCAGAACACCCACAGAAGGCTCAAAGGTCCTGGACATAGTACTCACTAACATGGGAGAGCATTGCACCCTCCCCATTCAATGTCCTCCCTGGTAAGATCTGAACATAAATCAGCCTCGTTTGATGTAATTATCAGACCAGGCACCACATCAAGCTCAAAAATGCTTAAATTTTTTTCAATGTCAAATTACCTCCCATGAAGTGATGGTATAAAAAGTTTCAAAGCCCCCTCTATTGTAGATAACGCAGACTCCTATGCAAAGGTGTACACCAATGCCCTGTATAACCACTTACCAGCTGTACAGAATTGGCTGTACCTGACCTCAAACACAGGCCTTGCCAAAATAAAAACAAGCCACTCTGGTGGACACCTAGTATAAACAGGCTATACAACAACAGAAAGAAACCAATGTCCAAGAACAAGAGGGAACTGGCTCAGCAGAGGTAAAAAAAAATCCCACTCTAGCTTAAAAACCACAAATCAGAGATCCTGGCAAGTCCTCCAAAGCTAATTATGAATTGAAAATAGCCGCCTTAGCTATTGATCATCACAAGGCATTCTTTTAACTACGTCTGAAATCTACAGGGGAATACCCAGCTGTGTGCTGAACTGGTTGTGGATGGCACCACCTATCCTCCACTGGAGATAACAACCAACCTGCTAGCTGACAGATTTGGAATGAACTTCATCCCCATGTCCCCTTCAGTCATCCCCCAAAGTATACCTGCCACCATTCCTCGGCCTATTATCTCAAGACAGCAAGTCATCTCTGAGCTCTCCAAGGCCATGGCATCAATTGGATCAGACTACATTCCAGGTTGCCTTTTAAACAACTTAAAACATGACCTAGCAGACCCACTTGGATCATCATTTAATCACAGCCTGCAAACTGGCTATATTCCAGCAGAATGGAGGACAGCAACAGTGATCCCTCTGCACAAAGGGGGACCATCAACCGACCCTGGAAATTATAGGCCCATAAGCTTGACTAGCCTCATCTGCAAGGCCATGGAAAGAATCATTATGGACCTTGTGAATGAAGTAAGTGTTTCAGACTAAGGTGGGATCTAGTAATACATGAAAGGACTCACATGGGGCCAGAGAGATTGAAACAATTTGAGAAATGCCACTAATTGGAAAACCCCAGGCCCAGATGCAGTATCTAGCTTTTGGTTAAAAGAATTAACATCTTTGCATGAAGACCTAGCCATGCATAAGAACTATTTATATGGACACCCTGAACTGACACCAATCTAGCTAAGAACAGGTAAAGCAATGCTCCTACCTAAGAGTGAACCTGCAAGCTACCCCAAAAATTATAGACCAGTAATGTGCCTTCCGACAACATATAAACTACACATGGGAACTGATGCCGACAGAGTTCATAGTCCTTTAGAAGAAAACTCAATTATGGCAGTAAAACAAAAGGGCAATAAAAAAAAGTCATATGGAACAAAGGATCATTTGTTGTTAAATAAAATCATAGTGGAGAACTGTAAAAAGGGGAAAAATCTAAGTATGGCATGGTTTGACTAAAAAAAAGGCATCTGGTAGTACCCACATTCATGGATAAAAGAGTGCTTAAAAATGTATAAGATGCAACCTACACTGATCATGAAACAATGGCAGACCACTTTGCAATTAAGCTATGATAAAGGACAAATTATTATCCCCGGGATAAAAAAAAAATCAAAGGGGAATATTCCAAGGTGACACTGTCACTATTACTATTATACCTTCCCCTTAACCCATTAAGCTGTCTACATAGCTTAGACCATGGCTATAATCTGGATCCCAGAAAACAACAATGTCTAAAGACTTCTCTTTGTCGATGATTTAAAACTGTATAGCTCATTAGACGAAGAACTGAAAGCACAGCTGCAGTTTGTCAAAACTTTTTCAGATGACATTTGTCATTTGGCCTTGATAAATGTACAAAAGCAACCAGGAAAACTGCAACACCAATAAAACATCAGTTTGGGACAAGAATGTGATATAAAAGAACTTGAGCAGGACGGAATGTATAAATACTTGGGAATTGATGAAGGATCAGCAATAAGACATGAACAAATGTGAGTAAAACATAGTAAGGAGTACTTTAGAAGACTGAAATTAATCCTGAAAACAGCAAACAAAATCCAAGTTGTAAACCAATTTGCTCTTCCTGTCCTAACTTACAGTTTTGGAGTGAGTGATTGGCCCCAAAATGTTTTGGATAGATTATATATTAAAACAAGAAGGATGCTTCATGCTCATCAAATGATCTATAAAAATCAATGCATACCAAGATTATATATTCCCCGTTCCGAAGGAGGGATGGGCCTCCTCGAAATTGGTTACATCTATAGATCTGCATCCGTGGGACTCCACACACATCTGTTGACCTCACGAGACCTAAATGTAGTGAAAGTTTTGAAACGTGGAAAACGCATAAATGCAGGTGCAAGTGCAGACAACTTCTGGAAGAACCTCATGCTGCTTAGGAATTAGCACAGGAATGGTTAAGGAAAGGTAAATTCAAACCAAGAGATGAAAGGTTACTACTGGCAGCCCAAGATATTGGTCTGTATACACATTGGTTTACAAAGTCCACTGAACATGTGGGAGAAACAAACAAATGTAGGTTTTGTAAAACTGAATTGGAAACTGATGCACACCTCATTGCTGGTTGTGACATACTAATGTCAGAAGGACTGTATACTGAAAGGCATAATAATGTGGCAAGACTACTGCAGTGGATTATGGTACTGAAGTGGCTGAAAAACACTGGAAACATGACACACAAAGCATCATAGAAAATGAAGTCTACATCACATGGGATCATCCATTACTATAACAATTCAAAAGATAGATGCTAGAAAACCAGATATAGTGGCCCAACAAAAGAAGACTAAAGTTGCATTGATCATTGAAATTGCCACACCCGGTGACTACAGTGTCCTGTGCACAGAGAGAGACAGTTATAAAATATCAGGATTTGCAAGCGAAACAAGAGCAATGTGGAAGGAAGATACCCAGATAGTTCCAGTAGTAGTAGGAGCAAATGGTCTTGTAAAAAGAGAGTCTACAATCATATTTAGATATGCTACCAATACACGCAACTCCGTACGAATTACAGAAGGAATCATTAATGGGCACATTGTGTGTGCTACAAAGAGCGAAACAGTACTAATTTCATGAACTTTATTTGTACTTAGACTTAGGAATGGGGTCCATTCCCATCATGGTATTAGAAACCCAAAAGATTTGCAGAAATTAAAAAAGGGAGAGACCTTATTAAGGACAAAGGTAATCTCTAAACTTTGGACCCAAACCACTTCGGATTCGTTAAAGGTAGATCATGCCTGTTAAACATGGTTGATTTCTTCGAAGAAGTCACCAAGGCCTTGGACGAGGGAAAGACAGTGCATAACACCTATCTTGACCTAGCCAAGACATCTGATGCAATCCCCCCACTCTGGTATTATACAGAAACTCTCCCAATTGGGAATTAACCCCAACATTACCAGATGGGTAGCCAACTGGTTCACCAACAGGACACATACTGTCAAAGTTGGAGACTTCACCTCTAGCAAAAGGCCAGTCACCAGTAACATCCCACAGGGTTATTTTTGCTGAGCCCCTTACTGTTCGGAATTTACTTCTCAGAAATCCAGGAAAACTTGGACAGCCTATGGCTGACCAAGTTCGTTGACAATTGCAAATTGGAAACCATCGAGTCCCCCAACAATGTTACTATACTGCAGACAAGGTTAGCGCAGACAAATGATTGCTGCCATACCACAAATTAAAGCTAAAGGCATCCCTGCTAATTACATTAGAGACAGCACCCTCTAAGTGTAAATCCAGTGGCATGTGATCTGGGTACTCAGGTTGACAACAATCTGAATTTTGACCATTACTTATCTACAGCACTAAGGAAAGCCTGTGTGTCACATCTTACAAGTGAAGGCTTTGCGTCTAGATCCAAGGATAATTCTATTATACTCTGCCCTCAACAGACCAGTAATGGAGTATAATGCTCCCTTTTAACCATACCTCACCAGACACCTGCAACAACTGGAGAGACCATGGAGATTTCTTACCAAGAAATTACAGGGTACACAAAAAAAGTCTTACAAGGAAACCCCGAAAGCCCTGTCACTGTATACGGTCTCCAACAGGTTGCCAAGGAGTGACCTGTGCCTGGCTTACAGGGCAGTCTCTGACCCAGCCCTGATGGAAATTCTACACATTTGTAAATCAAACTGAATGAGGGTCACTCGCTTCAGGGATATTAACCTAGCTTCGGACATGAACAGGTCACACTGAAGAGAGATCTCAAAGGGCCTGACACTTCTCTGGAACAAGCCCAATTCATGTAAAACAGAGCCCCTTCCTGACCCTCTTCAAACACAACCTAAATTAATGGATGGGTAACCACAAATTCACTCGGTGTGCTGCCCATGTCCATCCTGGACAGAGGAAGTCAGTACCAACTACCATAGACCTTTACCACTGTGAACTTCACTCACCTAACTACCAACAACTGGGGTAACATGGGATAGATATGGCAAGGCTTATAAGGGCTCTATGGCCATTAGCCTAGTAACCTTCTATGAACCGATGATGAGGAACAAATAGGACATAGAAGGAAGTGGTGACAGACTGTGCAACAAAAACTACCCAAACACCTACATCCTCAGGCATGAAAAAAGCACCAAGACGACAATGGCTGCCATGAAGACCAGAAGACACAAAAGAATCCAAGAATGGATCGCCTGTGAATTCAAAAAGGAAGTCAAAAGATGAACTTTTGCTCTCTCTCCACTGACGCAGTAATAGTC